>NC_083314.1:116278418-116496952 GCF_963455315.2 Globicephala melas
TATTCTCTTTGTGAATTTCACATTTTAATTAGTGAAAGAATATTTGTTGCTATTAAAAAGCAAGTATTATGAGGTATCCAGATGTGAGTTATTATAAAATTTTTAAATGTGCCTGAGATACAGAATGAAATTTCTTAATTGCACGAAAGTATTACATAAGAAAGAATATCATATAAAACAGTTTATAAGAAATGTAACAACCAAGAAAATGTGTAATAAAAATTTATTTCTACTAATTTAAGTAGGGATATAGTATCCAGTGACATGGCTATGGGCTGAATTGTGCTCTCCCAAATTCTTATGTTGAAACCCTAACCCCAGTACCTCAGAACGTGATTGTATTTGGAGACAGGCCCTTTAAAGATTTAATTATGTTAAAATAAGCCATTAGGATGAGCTCTAATCCAATCTGACTGGTTTACTTATAAGTGGAAATTTGGACACACAAAAAAGGTCAGGGATACATGCACATGGAGGAAAGACTGTTTGAGGTTACAGTGAAAAGAAATAAAAAATATATGATCATAAAAGGAGATTATAATATACCTTTCTAATATTCAATTAGATAAGCAGATAAAAATCAATGTCTGAACATTGAAATATATAGAAATATATAGAAATCTGCACAACATGACTCACAAATGATGTAACTGTTATATAAGGAACATTGCATCCTACAACATCAGAGCATTTACAAAACTGACCATATGCAGGGACATAAAGCAAGTTCAACTAATTTCAAAGGGTTGAAAATATACATAGTTTGTTTGGGGAATACAATAGCATTATGCTAGAAATCAATAAAAAATGATAACTAGAATATCCCCAAATGTTTGAGCACTACACTTCTAAATAATTCATGGATAAAGAAGAAATTTCAATAAAAATTAGAAATATTTTGAACTAAATTAAAATCAAAACTGATTTAAACCTTATAATATATATTGAAAGAGAAAAAAAAGGTTGATAGTAAATTATATATGTATCCATCTCAAGAAATTAGGGGAAAAGTAGTTAAATTCAAAGACAGTAAAAAGAAGATAATAGGAGAAAAAAGTGAAAATTAATCAAATGGAAAAAAGATCTCAAAACCAATGAAGCCAAATTATGTTCTTTGAAAGAACAAATAAAAGTAGCAAAACCCTAGGAAAATAAAGGAGCAAAAAATATAAGTAAATAAACAAACAACCAACAATAATAAATATTAGAATAAAAGAGAGACATCAATATAGATGTTATACAGATTAAAAAGATAATAGGAACCTATTATAAACAACCATAAGCCAACATATATGAAAATTTGCATGAAAAGGCATATATCTCTAAAAACACAACTTAGCAAAACTGATGAGAATAAACAGAAATCTTAATAGTCTTATATATATTAAAGACATTAAACATGGAATGAAAAACTTTGCCTCATTAGTCACTAGAGAAAAGCAAAACAAAACCAAAATTATCTCTAGACACACTCACTAGAACTGCTAAAGTTAAAAAGATAGAAAATTATGTGTTGCCCTGATATGAATCTACTGGAACTTCCATATATTACTGGGGTTATAATTTTGTGCAACCACTTTGCCACATGAAAAAGTAAGAAACAATCTCACACACAAGAGTGAACAAAAGAAGCATGACACAAAACAGTTCATACTATATATGTGATTCCATTTATATTATGTTCGAAAATAGGCAAAATAATCTATGTCCCCTGTGGTGCAGAAGAGAGGGGAAGCTGGTGAGAAAGGCATATATAAGGGACTTTCAGGATTCATGTAATGTTCAATTTATTGAACTGATTGGTGGCTTAATGAGCATACTCATTTTTATCAAGGTAGGTAATTATTTGCATATGTATGCACTTTAACAAATGTACATAAAATAATAATATTAGATATGATAGTTATTTCACATAAGTTAAGTTCCATTACAAAATTCTCTGGTCCCTTTATTATAAAACAAACAAATTGTGATTACCTGGAGGGAACAGGTCATTGTGAATTAATCATGAACAAATGAAACGGTGAAATATCAAAAACAATAACGAAAAGGACAACTCAGAATATCAGCTGGAGAAAAGTTATTTCAAGTTTATTTCAGAATCAGAAAAAAATATATATTTGTTACAGAAACAGAAAAGAAAAACTAAGGCAAGTATTGAAGAAAGCATTTTGCACAACTATTGCTATAGTTTGTGTAGAGTTTGATTCCCCTAAAAGAAGGAAGAATAGAACTTGTGAATTTAAAAGAATCAATTGAGACATTATTGCTCTTGCTAATTAACAAGGAAGTGTTAATGTGCCACTTAACACTTAGATTTTAACTACTGAACAGATGAAAATAAGCTGGGAAAGACTGGGCCCAAACTGTAAAAAGGCCTTGGAAATCTGCACATACAATAATTTATAGTGCTGCTACATTCCCCACCTAGGCAACTTAAGCTCCACCAGTTTCAGCCTCAAGCTTTGGTCTCATTTAGCTATCTAGGCTGGGCCCAGATCCAGGAGGTAAGTCTTGATTAGTTCAGCCTAAGATGAATAGTAGGTACAGCCTCCTTGTTAGTAACTAGGAATAGAAAATATTGTGTTGCCTATTTTTTACCAATGAGAGTGCTTCATGAAAATGTAGCTCTGAAAGAGATTGGATTAGGTCTTTATTTGTCCCCCTGACTTTGAACACTCTCGTGCCCTGAGGTGCTATGACCAACAGGCTCCATGAAGGGAGATAATCTACATTTCTGAGAAGAAAAAAATCATATTATTGTTGAACTATGACATTAACCAGCCATTAAGGCATCCTACCATTCTTTACTACAAGATAATACATCTTCTATTTGTTTAACCCAGTGATTTTCAAAGTATGGTACCCAGATCAGCAGCATCTATATCACCTGGGAACTTGTCAGAAATTCCTAGACACCACCCCAAACCTACTGAATCAGAAACTCTGGGCAAGTGATCTTGATGGCCCCTTAAAGTTTGAGAACCACTGGTTTAAGTCATTTTGAGTTGTGTTTTCTGTTACTTATGGGTCAAAAGTTCTTATTTGATACAACACATAGTAGTAAGTAAGATAAAAGGAAATGGTGATTATGAGAAAACAGATATAAAGAAAAATTATGAAGAGCAAAAGTACAACTCGAACCTGGTGAATTTTCTTCTATGTAAATTATACCTCACACACAAAAGGCCAAGGTTCAGTTTATTCCTCAAAGTTTATGCTACAAACCTTAAGCATCTCTGAGTCTGCAGTAGATTCATAAGCAAAACCTCAGGGTCTCAGCATCACCCTTGTTATTGATTCTTTATATTAGTTAAGATTCATTACATTTATGGTAGCCCTCCAGTATTAAGAAGTCAGTCAACAGAGTACTTAATAACGCTGTTTCTACCTCCTCTTAGAAATCACTGAAAAATGAAGAGCATAATGAAGAATGGAATTACAAATATTTTACCATTCCAAAATTATAGGACATTCTAATCCTAAACCTCAATATTTTCCAAAGAACTGCCAAGTGTAGCAAAAGAGCAGAGAAGCATGGGAAAAGATCAAATGAGAAAACCTACAGATCTCAAACAAAGCCAGCAGAACATAATTATCCTTAAGTAGGGACTGCATCCAAGGAGCAAAACAATAACCTTTTTTGTTTAAAATATTTTGTTTAAAACAGAGGAAATGGAACACCCAGGCTGGCGGGAAAATACCATATGGTGCCAAGGTATACCAAGGATTCTGCAAGGAAACACACAAATATATTTGGTATGATTGGAGAGGTTGGAGACAGACTGGAGGAGAGAAACATGGGATTTTGGAGCATCCATAACTGTTGATCTTTACCGGCTCTGGAAAAGTCATGATTAAAATAAATCTCTCATATACCCAACATGGCATCTTGGGTTTCTTTGTGCACCAAGGTGAATCCCTACTAGCCAAAGGACTGCCATGATCCCTTTCTCACACAACTGATTGCAAAAAGCCAGGCCAGGAAAAAACTTATTCAAACAATCAAGCTGAATCAGTATAGGATCTTATTCAAAATACTAGAAAGTAATAAATGAAGGCTAGAAACAACAACCAAAAAAGCAAAAACAATTACAATGCCAAACAATTTTTTAAATTAATAAAATAACCAAAGAGTTCAAAGCAAATACATAAGGCTTAAGGAAAATATATGATTGGTACAGAGAAATAGGAGCAGAGAGAGCTTAGGAAAGAAGCCACGTAGAAAAACAAAACAATTGTTGAAGCTTTACTGACCATGATGCAAAGGAAAACGTGTCTTCTAAAAAGACAAAACAAGTAAATGGAGGTCAAGGTATGTTTTGTTTGTTTTTAATGAACACTATACATAAAAACAATGAGTTTCAAGAGAAGTAGCAACAATTGGAATGGGAAAATATTCAAATATGCAATTCAAGGATATTTTCTAGAAATATAAGACTAACCTACAGAGTAAAAGGGTATATACTTTTTAGGAAAAAATGGATTCAGAGTGATCAACACTGAAACATAGACTGGAAGAATTGTTAGTCTTCTAAAAAAACAAAACAAAACAAACAAACAAAAAAAACACAAACCTCTGTTGGGCCTCAATTCTAAAAGATAAAGTCACCAACAGAGTGAAGATTCAGGATAGCCTTGGAGTCTTCTGTTCAGTCTTCTTCAATGGTAAAAGAGATTGGCAAATGCCTACAATGTTTACAAGGAAAGAACGTATAAGACAAAAACTTTATCATCAGGAAATTGTGTATGCAAACAAAGGCAGAAGATAGACATTTTTACATGTGCAGGAATTCCAATTCGTATGAGCCCTTCTTAAGGAGAACAATGGAGTCAATGAAAAGATTAATAGAGAAATATGGGAAAAACAATTGGTTAGGACATTGAACAAATCAAACATCTGATGAAATTATGGATGTAAAATCATAAGAAAATGTCCCAAACCATAAAAATAAAGCAAAAATATATTAACAAAAATTGGAGGCAAAAGTCAGAAAAAAATATGGAAAGCGATATATGTACTTTATTTCCTCATATTTAATAAAGACTAAAATATATTTTTTAAAACTGATAAAAATATAATAGAAATACAATTGTATTTAAATATGTAAAGGTATATAGTAGACAAAATAAGAAAAAGACTATGTTGATCTGTAATTTCAAAGTAGAAATAAAGAGAAGAGATTGGGGAATTATAACAATTTTGTTATTGCACGAAATGGGGATTCAGTAGTTACTGCCTAAAGATGCAGAGTAGTAAATGTATTATATAAAATTATTGTGTAAATGTAACCACTAAAAGAACTGACAGTAAAGGTGCAATTTACAGTTTACCAGAAAGAATCTACACATAAGACAAAGCCAAGGGGCAAAAATGCTGTATTATAATACAAAAAAAAGAAAAAAAGAAGCCATAAAAAGTGAAAGCATAATATAAAGGACTATGAAAGAAAAAAGCCCAAACAAATCTGTCCCTTTAATAAATACAGTTAGGCTAAGCACTCCTATGAAAAGAAAAGGAGTATCAGGTTGAACAAAGCTTATAAAAAATGCAAACCCCAAACTAAATGTCTCAAAAAGATTGAAAATAACATAATAGGGAAAGACACACAAGACAAATGCAAACAAAAAGAGGGCAGGGTTAGCAATCTTAATACCAGGCAAGGTTACATTCAGTGCAAAAAGAAAAACAGCCAATGCAATTGGAAAACTGAACACTATTAGGAATCATAACACTTGAGGGAAAAAATAAACCCTTAAATTATTTCTATTTACAAATGATAGAGAATTAATAATAAAACAACACACACAAGAAAATGCTTCATTAAAGTGGCAGGATTAAAATTAGTATGTAAATATATACTAATATTTATTTATTTATTTATATAAAAGTGCATAAACATACAGATATAAAATAACGAATTGAAGATAAAATTGAAAAGAAAACCCATTTACAATAACAACACAAAAATTAAATATTTTGGAGCAAATATAATAAGAAATGTGGGGGAAAAAAGAAGCGACTTTAAAAACACCCCTGAATGACACAAAAGTAGACTTTAAAAAATGGAAAGCTTTCCTCACCACTGGAAAGGATTATTCCTTAAATTTATTTTCCTCAAATAACACAGATGTTAAATGATCCCCCAAAATACATTAACATTTATTTTTTTGGTGCTAGACAAATTTATTCTAATGTTCATCTGGGGAAAAATGCAAGAAAAACTACTAAAAATAAAACCTAATACAGAACCCTACTGCTACTGTACTTCCACTAGATCATCTAAAATTTTAAAATCTGACAACACCAAAGGTTTAACAACTAGAACTCACACACATGAGATAAAAGAATGGCTGTTCCTTACACAACTAGCATTCACCTACCCCATCCACCCAAATTTTACTCCTAGGTATTTTCCCAAAAGAAATGGAAACGTAAGTCCACCAAACAGTTATTCAATAGTGTTTATAACAGCTAATGCAAAATAGCCAAAAACTGGAAATAGTCCATGTGCCCATGAGTAAAAAGTAGATAAACAAAGTGTGGTATATTCATACAATGGAATACTACTCAGCAATTAAAAGAAATGATTTACTCATACACACAACATGGATGACTATCAAAACATACTGCTGAATGAAAGAAACTTTACACAAAAATTTGCTTACTGTATGATTCTATTTATTTGAAGTCTTAGAACCAGAAAAACTAATTTGTCATGGGAAAAAAAAAATCAAAATAGTGATCTCCTTTGAAGCAGGAGTATGAGTGGGGATTTACTGGGAAGGAGAATGAGAGGACTTTACTGGATTACAAGGTATATGGATTTGTGAGAACTTACTGGATGTTACATTTAAGATTTAAGCATTTCATTGTAAAAAATTTACTTCAAAAAAGGACAACTCTAACAAATATTTAACTCTATTTGATGTTATGAATGCTGAAGTATTTGGAGGATCATGGTGATGTCTGCAATTTACTTTGGGATGCATCAAAAAATAAGATGGGCTGATGGATAGAGATGGATGGACAGATGGATAAATATTTAATAAAGTAAGTTTAGAACAAAATGTTAGAATATGGGCAGTGGTATATGGGTGTTCACTGTAAAGTTCTTAAAACATTTCTGAACATTTGAAAGTTTTTCATGATAAGATGAAAAAGTTTGGGGGTCGGGGGAGAAAAGAAGAGTAGTGAAAGGGCAATAGGTCTACCAGAAATGAAAATATATTATGATGTTTCCTAAATTTAAGAAGTAATATGTTATTGTTGCAAGAATACATATGCCAGTGGAACAGAGTAAAATGTCTGGAAATTGACTCAAGTACAGATGAAAGTTTTGTATACGATAAAGGTGAACTCTCAAATCACTGAAAAATGATAGACATTTTAATAAATGGTGTTGACACAACTGGATATCCATCTGGATAACAGATAAAATTGGATCCATACCACCAAACATCCTAATAAATTCCAAGTTAATAAGGTACGTGTATTAGTCAGGGTTCTTAAGAGAAACAGAACCAATAGAAGCTATATATACACATGGAGAGAGATTTATTTTAAGGAATTTACTTATGTAGCTGTGGCTTGTTGAGTCTGAACTCTGACGGGGTAGGCTGGCAGGCTGGAAACTCAGGGAAGAATTGAAGTTTGAGCCCAACAGCAGCCTGCTGGCAGAATTCCTTCTTGTTTGGGGGACATCAGTGTTTCTTCTATTAAGGCCTTCAACTCCTTGGATAAAGCCCACTCACATTTTGGAGGGCAATTTGTTTTACTCGAAGTCCACTGATTAAAATATTAATTTCATCCAAAAAACACCTTCACAGAAATATCCAGAATAATGTTTGACCAAATATCTGGGTACCATGGCCCAGATAAGTTAACACATAAAATTAGCCATCACAATATATAAATGTACCAAAAACTTGAAACCGTTTATATGACGGTTTATATTTGAATAAAACATAATTGAATTCCTTTATACTCAAAATCTAGATGCAATAAATTAAAATATTAGCAATTTTGACTATTTAACATATTTTGTATGGCAAAAAAAAAAATTATAAGCAAATTCAAAAGGCAAAGGACCAAGAAGGAATGAACATTTGCAATATATACGGTAAATAAAGTGATAAATTTTCTGACCTATAAAGAACTTCTAAAAACTGAAAATAAAAAAAAGGTAAGGGGCTTCCCTGGTGGCGCAGTGGTTGAGAGTCCGCCTGCCGATGCAGGGGACACAGGTTCGTGCCCCGGTCTGGGAGGATCCCACGTGCCACGGGGCCCGTGAGCCACGGCCGCTGAGCCTGCGCGTCCGGAGCCTGTGCTCCTCAACGGGAGAGGCCACAACAGTGAGAGGCCCGCGTACCGCAAAAAAAAAAAAGGTAAAACCAAAAATAAGGGTGAAAGAAATAAATAGTTCATGAGAAATGGTATAAACATTGCCCTTACATGTATAAAATATATTCCAGCATAATGTTCCTGAGTGTGCAAAATGAGACCATCACTCTAAAAAGGAATTTAGCAGTATCTAACAACATTATACATACATTTACCTTTCAATTTAGTAATCTCACTTTTATAAATTTTCCTTGAAGATTATAGCTCCAAAAATGTGGAGAAAAAATATATATAAAAGGTTTTTCATAAAGTATTATTTGAAACAAAAATATTGGAAACAACCCAAATGCCCAATTATAGGAGGATGATTGAATAACTATCATAACTCACAAGAAAAAAGATCCTCATGAGAAGTTGTCATTTCCTATATGTAGGTTTAGATTTAGTTATAAACTTCTTTATTTTTTCAAAATAAGAATAAATAAGGAAGAATAAACCAAAATATTGGTTACCTACAGGTGTGTGTGGATATAGAAAGGCTAAGTAATGACTAAAAATATTCTTAGTATACCTTATATGTTAGCATCCAGTCAGGAAAACAGAAACCACATAAATTATATTGACAATATAATTTAGGAGCTTGCCTACATTAATGCTGGAAGAGTGAAAAGGCAACCATGACACACTGAGGTAACAGAGATTGTAACTGCCTAAAGAAGCTCCCACCCCAGAGGCTAGGAAAACATAGAAGACTGGAGGCGGGAATCTGCAGGATTGGCACACATTTCTCTGAAGACAGGGGACTAACTCCCCAGTTGGTGCTAGAACTCCAGGGGCTCTGAAGAGGAACACCAGGAAGCTGGGACTCAGACTACTGAAAATTGAGTTCTTACTGGCTAGTCTGAAAGTACTAGAAGCTATAACCTGGAAACATGTTACGAGAAAGATCTCTCACTGTCTGGATAAAAAGTTGTCACTGGAGAAATTCAGAAATGGGCAACAAATAAACAGGAAGAAAGTCCTTTATCCATCCTCCTTCTCTCCAGTTTCCTGTGGCACCCAGTGGTAGAACCTAACAGAACAATAATACGTGGTGAGGGTGAAATACAGTTCAGAATGCCAGCATGATAGAAAAGAATATGCAAGGGGGGTTTGGAAGCTGAGAGACAATAGCTTATTAACCAACACAGTGCATCCTTTTCGACGACCCAACAGCCATACACACATTTCTAAGCATATGTGAAATTCTATGTAACAGAATAAAATGTAATGCTTTAATAAATTTGTTAAAATTTATTTAAAATTATATGCACCTATCCTTCATTCAAATATGAATACTCTCATCTTCTCCCCCAAAAGGGTAAACACAAAGTCCTCATTGTATGGACATACATTACTGGACAATGTTAATTATTCATCAAAGGCAATCATAGTTAAACAAATATCATGTAACCAAAATTAAAAAGAAATTGAAAATGAACCACCAACAATTCTTATATGAAATAATGAGAGGAGGAGGAAATAAGAAAAAATAAATTTTGAAAAATGAAAACATAGTATACATTCAAAAATAAATCAGGGCTTCCCTGGTGGCGCAGTGGTTGAGAGTCCGCCTGCCGATGCAGGGGACACGGGTTCGTGCCCCGGTCCGGGAAGATCCCGCATGCCGTGGAGGGGCTGGGCCCGTGAGCCATGGCTGCTGAGCCTGTGCGTCCGGAGCCTGTGCTCTGCAATGGGAGAGGCACAGCAGAGAGAGGCCCGCATACCGCAAAATAAATAAATAAATAAATAAATAAATCAACAAGAATGCCAAAAAGAAACAGTAAAATTAACTACACATAGAAACAAATGGATATATCAAATGGACAATATAATTACATGGGAATAACTGAATTAATTTAAATATCTTTGACTATAGTATTTTAGCTGTACACCCTGAATATATTCTAACTACAAAGGCAGCAAAAATAGCTTGAATTTTACTCAGTAAGGGGTGTGGTTTGGGTGTGGTCTTTCAATTATTAGGTAGACAATAATGATGATGATGGAGGAGGTGGAAGAGAAGGGGGAGGATAGATAGATACATAGATACATAGATAGATACATAGATACATAGATAGATACATAGAGAGATGATAGAGCCAATGAGTAAATAGATTGTTACTTGGGAATAGACTTCACACTGAGAGAAGGAAGTAGGAGAGTCGGAGAGCAGGATGAGAAGAAACCTGAGATCTCTGTAAGAACAAATGATTTTTGTTTTTTGTTTATTTCCTGGATCTGCTCCAAAAAAAGGCCAAGAAATGTAATACCAGTAACAATGAGCAGAGTGGCACCAGACCTTGGTTTGTAAATACCATTTGGAGAAATAACTGATCACAAATGTGGGCAAAGAAATGGAATACCCTTCTGTGACTGAAAGTAAGCAAGTGCTGAAAAACTATTAAAGGAATTAAGGGGTTTTCACTGACTAAATTTGGAAAATTTTGAGCATATAAAAATGAAATAATTTTAATGAATTATGACACATTAAATTGTTTTAATTCATGAGTCTTTCCTCCCCCCGCCCACTGCCACACACAAAAAGAACAAGAAAGAAAAGGAAAAAATTCTAGCTAATATATGTAGAAGGAAAAATAGAAAACCACTATTTTGAAGGCTTTCCAATGGATGCTAAAACCATTAGAGAAGGTTATTGAGAGCATAAAATCCAAAGTCTTGAAGTTTCGTTGAAACAGAGTTCCCTAGAGATTACATATTAATTATAAAGGGTAATAGATACCTTCAAGAAGTCTAACAGACATTACCTTTAAGTCACTGACTTAACATTACCTAGAAAGGGGTAAAATTACCTTATGTGCCTTCTGATGCAATGCACTGAGAAGGACACAGTATCACATAGAGTATTATTTCCAAAAATGTTGAATATGAACTCACTCATGAGGAAAGAGTCAGACAAACCCAGATGGTGTGATATCCTACAAAACACTTTTTCTGAACTGTTTTTTTAAATGTTAATATCATATGATTTTTTTAAAAAGGAAGTGGGAAAGCTGTTGTAGATTAAAGCAGACTAAAGAGACAAATAAATGCACTGTGTGATCCTCAATGGATTCTCAGTGGGGAAAACACCTATAAATGACATTATTAGGACACTGGGAAAATCAGAATATGGGTTGTATGTCAGATGATTGCATAGTATCAATGTTATACCAATGACAATATTATTATAGGTATGCAGTAGAATGTCCCCGTTCTTGGAAAATAAATGCTAATGTATTTCAGGGTGATGCATCGTAATGCCTGAAACATACTTCTAAAAGTTTAGCAGTTTGCACAAAACAAAGCAAACGTGGCAAATGAATGAACTTACGTGATGATTATAGGACTGACTGTTCACTGTAGTTTTCTTTCATCTTTTCTCAGGCAACCCTAAGACTAGAACGGCTCTTCAAAATTGCCCCAAGCTAGGCTGAGGTGACCAGACCTTTACATCCCTCCACCAACCTTACCAGTCATCTGATGGGGGCTCCCCTGGAAAAGCCGGGGCATGGGCAGGGCCACTCTCCAGCAGAGGCAATAATCTCCCGAAAGGGGATTCCTGAAAGATTTCTGTCTATAGTGCTCCCAGCAGTGGAGCCAACAATACTCCTTCTAGGGGCATCTGGGCAGCACATCACAATGTCCCCTATGGATACTTCAAAATACATAAAGTAACTTCAGAAGTTATTGCCAGAGGGACATTATTTCCCCAGCTAAAGAAAAACAAAGGAGAAGGCAGATCCTCTGCACCGATGTGACTCTTGATAACACACCACATTCTCTCCTAGTATTGTTATTGCTGCCAAAGATTTATTTTTGCAGCTATCCATTTAAACCGACTTTTGTTTAGGTAACTCTAAAGAAAACAGCTCTTTTCACCCTGAAATTATGTGCCTGGTTTAGCTGAAAGAAATATGGTAATACATGATTTTAACTGAAACACAGTACAGCAATTTTCCTCTGAGAAGGTCAGGGTTAACCTTCAACGCCCTTACTCATATAAAGAAACATCTTTAACTTGTATCAGCATATTTTCATTAAGTTCACATTGCCCTTCAACGTGCAAAAGGGCTTTCATCTCTAAGAAGGCAACAACTAATTAGAAATAAAGTTGCAAGAAAGGCACAGATTAAGCTGCAAAAATGGCACAGCCATTATAGACAAGGCATTCCAAAGGATCTAAAAAACATTTAGAAGTACAAAATAGAAACCAGAAACTGGGCTCTTTCAGGAGACATTTCAAAGGTGCAATGGGTTTTTTGTTACAATTCTAACACTCATAAAGTGTGTGTGTACTCACTGAGTGTACACAGGGGCATGCATGCACACACACACACACACACACAAACACACTAATTTAAAGGGCATTCTTCCCGGTTGCTCATAGGGATGGGCTTTATAAATTTCAGTTTGTGTAGGACAGTCACAGTTGCAAATGTTCTATGCTTTTGTTCCCATAGCATAAACTATGATTTCATCCTGGAAATTTCAAGTTTGACATTCATGATAGACTATCAGACAGTATCTGTAAACTGAAAATTAATTAACTTATTATTCATTATATATTTGGAGGTTGGAGATTTTAGGGGACATACAGAAAACTGTAAGACTATGGAAAGTGCACAGAGATCTACTGTCAGGATGTGTCCCTTTTTAATTTTTATTTAGAAAAACAGCATAATGTCTGACACATAATAGCCATGCAATATGTATTCATTGTATAAATTTTAATGTCTCCCCAACAGAAAATCCAGCTGCTTCCCACTAGCTATCTATTTTACGTTTGGTAGTGTATATATGTCCATGCCACTCTCTCGCTTTGTCACAGCTTACCCTTCCCCCTCCCCATATCCTCAAGTCCATTCTCTAGTAGGTCTGTGTCTTTATTCCTGTCTTACCCCTAGGTTCTTCATGATATTTTTTTTTCTTAAATTCCATATGTATGTGTTAGCATACAGTCTTTGTCTTTCTCTTTCTGACTTACTTCACTCTGTATGACAGACTCTAGGTCCATCCACCTCATTACAAATAGCTCAATTTCGTTTCTTCTTATGGCTGAGTAATATTCCATTGTATATATGTGCCACATCTTCTTTATCCATTCATCCAATGATGGACACTTAGGTTGTTTCCATCTCCGGGCTATTGTAAATAGAGCTGCAATGAACATTTTGGTACATGACTCTTTTTGAATTATGGTTTTCTCAGGGTATATGCCCAGTAGTGGGATTGCTGGGTCATATGGTAGTTCTATTTGTAGTTTTTTAAGGAACCTCCATACTGTTCTCCACAGTGGCTGTACCAATTCACATTCCCACCAGCAGTGCAAAAGGGTTCCCTTTTCTCCACACCCTCTCCAGCATTTATTGTTGCTAGATTTTTTGATGATGGCCATTCTGACCGGTGTGAGATGATATCTCATTGTAGCTTTGATTTGCATTTCTCTAATGATTAATGATGTTGAGCATTCTTTCATGTGTTTGTTGGCAGTCTGTATATCTTCTTTGAAGAAATGTCGATTTAGGTCTTCTGCCCATTTTTGGATCGGGTTGTTTGGTTTTGTTATTGAGCTGCATGAGCTGCTTATAAATTTTGGAGATTAATCCTTTGTCAGTTGCAAATAACTTCTCCCATTCTGAGGGTTGTCTTTTGGTCTTGTTTATGGTTTCCTTTGCTGTGCTATTTAACTATTAATGTTTTGTTCTTTATAAGCTCAACCAAATCAAAATTTGCCTAGTTTTTTTGGATAATGTTGCCTATCTTTGTTTAACAAAATGTAATTCCTAAAAATCAGCAAGCACTTTAAGTATCTACTTCTTACCTTGGTCTTGTGACATTGTGTGCCATTTTCTGGTCATGTGATCCATTTAGAAGATGCAGTATCTACAAATTTTTCTTTCTCTCTTCTTCTGAAAATCCAATGGGGATGGTAGGAAAGCTTCTGGACTATTTTGCAGCCTGATATCAAATGTACATAAGATCATACTAAGAGTCGTCAAATCGAATCAATTTTCCCAGTTTATCTTAAAGTGGTTTACTATATAAATTGAATAAATATGTCCACATAGGGATAGAAAGGGGAAAAAAAAATCAACAGACTGGAAAATTCCTGGACATACATATCTTAAAACAAGTTACAAAAGCTATTGCAAGGTTAATATTTGTGAGATAGCTATAGTTTTAATCATATATTCTAGAACTATGGAGGTTAACAAAACAGCCCTAGGGCAATTTGAGTTATGACTATTTACATTCTAAATTTATTTGGTACTGTCTTGACAGGACAGAAGAGATGAGTTGTTTGAACTTGAGTACAAAAGTCTGTTTTCTATCAATTAAATCTTCTCCTTCCCCCTCCACACACACTTAAAATGTTTCCCAATATGGTACTTGCTCTGGTTCATTTGATTTTATTTTGAAATGAGTTTTCTGTAGTTTCTGTTTTGTTTCTTCTTCTCTTTTCGGAGATATTCATTTTGAATCTGTGTCAGGACACAGAAGTGTTATCTCTAAATGAGAAGTGTATGCAAGAAGCTCAGCCAATGTTGAATTTCAATGAACTTAGTAGTTCTAATGTCATGAAACTCTGTCAAATGTTAAAAGAAATTATACATAGAATTCTTAAGGAAGCTTTCAAATCACAGCCTTTTCTGTCAGCATTTGATAATAACCTAAAATCTATGATCTATCAAGGTACTGAAGTGTAATAGTGATCCCCTGAGGAAAAATCATGACATTCTTAGGCCAACATAACAATATGTATTTCCAGTTTTGAGCATTTCTAAATTTTCTAATTGTGTTTTTTCAATCTACTTCATGGCAAATATGAAAAATAATGGACAATGAAAATAGTCATTCATTTGATACTTGGAAGTATTTCTCATTAATGTGATTGTACGTTTACTTAATAGTTCTCTTTTCATATTTTGGGAAAGAAAAATTAATATGAAAATTTTCTAGGCTCTTTTTAATCCAAATGTTCTAAATGGAGGCACAATGTTATTTATAGCTCAACCACAGCATTAAATACATAGTTTAAAGTCTTTTCCATTTTATGTCAACTACATTTCCTTAAAGTATATAATATAGATCACCTACAATAGCGTTGCTTACCTTTAGTTAGTCTGATTTTTTTAAAAAACGATGATGAAAAATCGTGGAAATCAACATTCAAGTGGGTAGTGGATACCTCGGAATTCTTACCACAGTTAATATGGTTCAAAGGGCCGTCATGTCACTTTTTATTAACTAAAAACCAATCTCACATCTGCTTCCTGCTTCAACTAATACATCCTATATTCTTGAATATTCAAGACTGGAGAGGTAGAGCCATAAACAGAGATTTGGCAATAACTATTCAAGGAGAACCCTAGGACTGTCTTGATTTTTACCCTGTTGGCCAAGTAACAAATGATTTCGCAGCTACTGGTCTTGGTCCAAGCCATTGTGAGGCAAGATCCTGAGCACAAAATAGCTGCCTTCCACAAGCCTTCATGAAGATGATGGAATTAAAAAGCCTAATTACAATGGCCTGCTCCATAGACAGCTGCAAGTAAATGGGCTGCACTATCCCAGTCTTACTTACCCTAATAGGGAAAGGGTTTGTATAGCAGTATTTTCAGGCGTGTTCACATAGTAGATATGCTGTAAGCTCTGAAAAAACAGGGTCCATGCAAATTCTGTTCACTGTTGTCTTCTGTATTCACTGCACCTAGCACAGTGTCTGAAGCAGTAAAAAGATGCTCAGGGAATGAATGGGCCAAGGCTTAAGAATCACCGTAACCAGCTGTTCAGATCTCTTCCTTTCTGTGGTAGTCTCACCAATTCCCTGAAGCCAACTATACAATGGTAGGGGAGGAAAACTTTTTCTTTCTTCCTGGCTAAGTTCTTTGGCTTGGTCTAATAATTTAATTAATGTAAGACAGATTAACAGGGAAAAAAAATTAATTTTGTAGGTACAGAGCTCATAAAAATATGAGACTCAAAGAAGTGACCAAAGCAGGCAGCTTTTATAGCTTTTAGACAAGGAAATAATAAATTTGTGAAGAAGTGACAAAACAAAGGGGTTTGAGTTTGAGGTACCTAATTAGTGAAGAAGTAACAAGGTTTGTTTATACAGTCTTCTTGGCCCTGAATTCCCTATCTCTGGTGATAAGGCAGTCTCTCTACCTCCTAGCGGAGGAGGGTACCGTTCCCTTGGGGTATATTTATTTCCTGCTTTCAGGAGAACAAAGGAAGGTCAGAGTGTCCTTCTTGCACCTACTGTTTCTTAAGTAATCTTAATTCAAAATAACAAATATGCCAAAGTGGCATATTTGGGAGTGGCATATTTTGCTCTTTTCCACAACCACAGTAAATATCCTCAGGTAAATATATACCTGTGTGTGTGTGCGTGTGTGTGTGTGTGTGTGACTAGTATGAATGTGATGCAGCAGTGATGAATATCCCACACAAGAATAGGAATTACCATCTCCAGATGGTGCTTTGAGATACAGCTGTTAAAGTTATGCAACTTGAAATCAAAAGCACAGAGCAATGTAATGTTTAGAAAGTTAAATTTTCCCATATTTGAGTGTATTATTAGAGTTATTCAAAATTTTAAAACTTCATTACTAGTTAATAGGGATTTAGGTTTTAATCTTAGCACTAATTGGAAGACTTGGAAAATTATTGCAACCAAAATACTGATTAGATTTTTAAAAGACCTTAAGCTGAAAATCAAATCAGAGATTAAAATTTAAATCAAAGAGAATAAAAATATTTAAGTACAGCAAAAGTAAATCTTTGTAATGCAATTTATTTGGTAAATCACAATACAAACCTAATTTGCTGTTTATTTAGAGCACTGAATCAAATTCACAATTAGGGTATTATTTGAATTATGTTTCTTATGCTTACCAATAAGAAGGGAGCCCTTGTCTTCTAGTTATAACACAAATGACAGTGTTTTCTACCTTTATAGTTGCAGGACATGTTTTTTGCTCTCCTCTCATTTTACGTTAATCTAGGTAATTTCATTTACTCTCACAGTTCCAACTTAACTTGCCCTATTTCTAAAAATTTCAAACTGATCTCATATAAGATCTCTTTCCTGAAATTCAGGTTCACAAATCTATGTAGACATCTCCTTTTGGATGTTCCACAGACCTTAAACTCATCACATTGAAGCTGATTACATCATCCCTTGGCTGATCCCTAAAACCGAGTACTTTTCCTATGTTACTTAATTCATTATCTACTTAGTTTCCCCAAATAGTGCAAAGTCAACATCAAGCACATATCCTTCTTCACTTTCTATACTCAGTTAATCATTCATTCCTATCAGTTCTACCTCCCGAAGTTCTCCCTAATCTATCCACTTCTTATGCAGCCACCACTGTCTATCCCTGGCCTGGCCAATTGCCATAATCCATTAACTAGTCTTTCTGCATCCGATTATGCCTCTGGAAGTGACCCCAACTCCATTCATCCTTTATCCTGAAGCCAGATGATACTTACAAAGGGCAAATCTGATCACTGCAGCCCATCAGATAGAATCCTTCAGTGGCTCCCCAGTGTCCTAAGACTTATTAACTTAGATGCACAGTCTGACATTCAAGCATTTTATGATCTTTCTCATTCCTTTACTTCATTGACTAAACTTAAGTGATGCTGAACTGCTAAAATTAAGTCCATTACTTTCTGTGTGGATGGAATTGTGCTCCCTGAAAATTAATGTATTGAAGTTCTAACCCCCAATGTGCCTTAAAGAGATAATAAAGGTAAAATGAGGTCATAAGGTGGGGTCCTAATTCAATAGGACTGCTGTCCGTATAAGAAAAGGAAGAGACAACAGGAGTACACTCACACAGAGTTAAGGTCATGGTGAGGACACATCAAGAAGGTAGTATCTGCAAGACAAAGAGAGAGGCCTTATCAAACAAACTTGAGGGCACTTTGATCTTAGACTTCTAAGAAAGTATTACAGAACAGTGAAAAATAAATTTCTGTTGTTTAGGCTATTCCATCTGTGATACTCTATTATGGCCACCCTAACAGAATAATACACCCTCCTTCTCTTCCAAGCCTAGAAATACCTCACTTCCCCTTTTCTGCATCCCCTCAGGACTCCCCACAATGGGCAGGCTAATTCCTGCTGGTCTTTCATGCCTCAGCAAAACTATTAATACATCTAACAATCTTGACCCCCCCTCTTTAGGCAACACTGGATTAGTTACTCCTCATAGCTGACAGACACTTCAGCCCCTTATTATTGTATTTAAATGGTCTAAATTTTAAATGCCACCTAACTGCAATTTTTTGTTTTGAGCAGGGAATGTATTTTTTTTTTTAACATCTTTATTGGGGTATAATTGCTTTACAATGGTGTGTTAGTTTCTGCTTTATAACAAAGTGAATCAGTCATACATAAGGGAATGTATTTTATACATTCTTTCATCCCCAGGACCTGGGACAGGCACTCAGGTAATATCTGTTGAACAAATGAATGAACAGTACCTAGTGCACAGTAGGTACTCAATAACTGATAAGTAAAAGAAAGGCAAGTTATGTCAAAAGCTTTCACCAAAATTGAGGCGAACTTGAATTGGCTATAATTAAAGAGCTAGGAGTAACTTCAAAAGTTCAATAAATGAGTAAGTCAAGGGAAAACCAAGCACTTCAGTTTGATGTCCAAACATATGAATAAGCACAGGATCCATAAACAAAAACAAGAAACATGGCAAAGCACAGATCAGATAGCATATTTGGAATAGATTTAGACATAAGTAATTGTTCTACATCAAATAGCCTTGTGCATTTGTACAAGAGTGCAAATTTCATCTCCTTCATTTCTTTTCCTTCCACATACACCTTTAGGAAAAATGATTATAAAATAAACCTTTTAAGATTTCATGACATATTTCATGTTTGGTCCTTCTAATGGTTCTAGTAAGTCTCTTCAAAGGGGCACTTTTCTACCAGAGCAAACTTGAAAGAACAGAACATTTATTCCAAAAGCAATTTCCTTCCTCAGCTATTTTCTATATTCCCCTGGTACTGTTTTTCAACAGTTTTACTTGAATAAGAGCTTATTTGGTCCCAAACCAGTTTCTCCTGCTGCTTGAACCTGCAGTCAAGTCTCAGACCTTTATGTTTGACACCCCCCAATCCGCTGCCATGGAAATGACTACAATCACACATGTACATATTTTATTGCAAGTTAAGTTCAGATGTTTTTAAAGAATAAATTAAAGTAAAATCATATGAAAGGCATTTTAAAATACATTTTATTTCTTCTTTTAATCCATTCAAAGAAATTAAACAGGTTCCCAAATGGAACTTTTCATGTTTAAAGGAAAATATTAAAAACAAAGATATAACGGTGATGATAATGATTATGCTGATGATAATGATTGCTTGTACTTATATATATTATATACATTATAAAGTTTGCAACAGGCAGGTCTACAACAACCTTAGGAAGAAAGAAGGATTAATTTTAATATCTCGATTTTACAGATAGGAAAACAGAGAAGTTTATTTACTTAAAATTGTTAAGCTTTTCATCCAGAAGAGGCATTATAGAAATACCTGGTGCCAGTTCCTTTGTTTTTCAAATATAAGAGCTCTGATGTAGATGACTTTGCCAAGATCCAAAATTTGGTAAGTGGTGAGAATTTCCCTAGTCTGCTGTGTAGACAGAGCTGTGTAGGCACCCAGGCTCTTCTTATGCATGAGCTCCACACCAGGAATAAAGCCAATTTCAGGAAAGGCGTGTTTATTATTTTTTGACCACGATTCATGAGTTGAAAGTAATCAAGTGGCTGAAGTAGCCCTGGGTGTCAGTAAAAGGAGCCTTCCTGGGAAGTTGAGACACCAATCAACAAAAATAATTTGTAGAAGATCGATACCCTAGAGGGTCTTCTGAGACCTATCTGGTGTCCCTCCTACCTGGTTGTCAACACAGTGTATTCTGCTTTTAAGACTTCTACGATATTCCTACTGGAGGAGAATACATGTACTACAAGGGGTTTTCAATTTTCACCAGCTTTGCATCTTTACTCTCATTACCTCATCACCAATACTACTAGAGATATCAAAAAAGCTTGTAGGAAAGGAAAATGAGCTCTTCATCAGCAAGTGGTCATGGATTCATAGTGTCAGGCCATTTGCATGCAACTAAATTCACCCCAAGCATCAACGGAATACTCTTACGTGTTAGAAAAAGTATTTGAAACTATGGCACTAGTAGCCTGGCAGAAGAAAAAAACTGTGATTTTTAAAAACTGTGTATATATTTTCCATACAGAAGCTATATAACACAGTTTGTTTCTGTTTTAACTATACTCCAAATCTGTTCTTTGGTTAGCCCCTAAATTTTCTCTACTCACCCACTCAAACCCTTACCACAACTTCAGAATGTATCTCTAATGTTAGGAGCTTACCTTGCAATCAGGCAGAGTTTTCCAGGCAGGGCAGCAAAAGCAGTCACTGTGACCCCTTCCTGGTGCCTCCCTAGGTACTTACGTTACTCTATGAAGTTGACAGATTGTTTCTCTTTCTAACCAACCACTCCTGCCAAAGTAGGTGGATCTCATCAGTTAAGGAATAATTTCCATTTTATTCTCTAAACACATATTTCACATATCACTCAGCAGACTCCACCTGCACCATAGTTGTGGAAAGAAATGGGACATTTTCTATACTTCAGGCTGTCTGGTAACACTATCTTTATGAAACGACAATACAGGTGTTATTCAACGCAAGATTCCAGGTCCTCTACCAGGGTTCCTCAAAGTCCACCTCAGCCTTTGAATCTCCTTCCTCAATTCACCATTCCTACCACCTCTTCTTCCCCCCTTTCTTTCTTCAGATCTTTCAAACAGGGCTGTCAGTGTTTGTGCTCTGAATGGTGTTTTAAGGTTGCAGTTCCCAGGTGTCTCAAGCTAAAATTCCTGGCGCAAAGAACATATATAGCTCAGCATATGTTTTCATAGTCAATGGGAAAAAAATCTTCCTCAGCTCCTAATGGACTTTCTTCAGTAATATGCTTCATGGCACCCCTGGATGTGTGGGGGGACTGACGTTGCCAGAATATTTCTTTTTTACAGCTTTTGTTGCTTTGACAGCTTTGATTTTACGGCAACTTTAATCATGTGTGTCCTATTTCTTCACCTCTGGCATTTGGCAAATATTCCATTTCTCTATCACTGCTACCATAACTGCCTTCAACAAATTGTGATTCATCAAACTGTTTCCCCATGTCCTTCTACTACATCCACAAGGGAAACCCCAAAGGGAACTACATCAAGCACACAAGGCAATGCTAAATGCTCATGAGTGAGAAAATCTATTAATTAAAAAGGGGAGGAGAGAGGGAAGAGGAAGGAAGAAAAATTATGTGTATAAGTTAATGCAGCCCCAAGACACCACTGGCATTAACTTATACAATGACACTTTAAACAGGCTTTATGAGTCTGTTTACTCTATTCACAACTATTCATGAAAAATTGTGCTATCAAGTGTAAGAACACAATGTACATGTGTTATCTTAAAGATACAGTGAGTCAATAAATCATACCTGAGCTTTAACCATATTAGATTTCCCTTTCTTGTATATTCATAGAATAATGGAACTGGAAATGAAAAAAGAGCAAGAGATGAAAAAGACCAAATAGGTTATCCATTCAATCTTGCTCTGACAAAAGATCAGTCTGGAGCAATATATCTTAGTTTCTGTCATCTGGAAATTAGTGCATTCTCTGTGTCATAGCTTTCAACCACTTTTTGTAGCAGTTTATTTCTGAATAGCAGAGTTCTTGGACTCTAGTTGTTTTCCCTTAAAACCAGAACTAAGTTTTGACTTCACTAATTCTCTCACCCTTTTTCTCATTTTAATTCTCTGGACCCTGTATAAAACTTTCCTCTGCTTTGGATATTTATACTATCCTAATATTCCTTGGATTATTCCCTAGTTTCTATTACTCACCTAAGATAAATCCAGTGGCTGGTTCTCCTTTTTTCCTGAGAGGCTACCCCTAGGAAATATATATCACCCACAATGTCAACTGTTTTGTGTATACTATTTTCCCAAGAGGGTGAGATTAGGACAATGTTCAGAAGATCTTTGCAAAAGGAAATGCCTCTCCTCAGCCACTCTCCTTCTAGCACTCTCTAAACTAGGGAGAGATTTGCCCATGAGCCCCTGCAGCTATTTCACTTCACCCTAGCAGCCATTTCTGCCTATTGAGCATGTATGTTTCTGATTAATTTGTCCCACTTTGCCCTTAAATCTTACTTAGCTATAAGCCCTGTTTCTGTTTCAAGACAGTATGGTCCACTTTTATGATTCCTTTTTTCTTGCAAATACTGGCATTGTTTTAAAATTTCATTAAAGTGCTATTTACTCTCTTTCATAGATCATTACAGATTTTTTTTTTTTTTATTTTGAGTGAAGTTAATACTATAGTTTGCAATATTACCTCTCCAAATGGATCAATTCATGGTCATTTTAAAGCACTGTGATGCTTTTGTTTACAAAAGTTAAGCCAGTTTTCAAGTTACTGGCTTTGAGGCCACCCAAAAAAAGAGAAAAAAGATGTGATGCTACAAAATATTTTACAGAAGTCATTATCATTATCAGAAGTATATAAATGCCTAAAAAGTGTTTTAGAGTTTGTGATGTTGATGAAAAACAAGATAGTAAGTGTCAAGAGTTTATTTACCTTTTACCTCCAAATCTAGCAAAAAAGTAGCAATTCGATAAATCCACACAGAATTAAATTTGTACTTTTAGATAATACATCATTTGTTCAAAACCAAATAATTTTAAGTGTGTGAATTTTGCTATATAAAACACTTAGGTCTAACTTCATAAACGTGGGTTTATAAAACCCATAGTTAGAAAATGCCTTTGTAGATATCCAGAAATTGTGCTGTGCAATTTCCATGTATTAAGTCTAAACCTTGCAACATCCCTGCAAGTCAAAGGGGCAAACAAAGATACAGGGAGGTAACTTGACTAAGATCACAAAAAAAGATTAAGAGACAGAGAAAGAATTAGAGTACATGTGTATCTCCCCAACATCTACCAGAGTGTGCAAAATATGGGTTGAAAGAAGAAAATACCAGAGCCAGGGGTCAAATGAGGAAGCTCTGTCAGTAGTCCAGGTATGCACAATGCTACAGAAGCATGAAAAAGCATGGTCATGGTCATATTGGACACGTGTTAAAGTGAAGACAGGCATAAAGGGGAGCAGCAGTGATTACAGTGGGAGAAGTAAACAGAAGCCTGGTCACGAAGACCTTGCTCTTTATTTGGTGCCCAAAATAGACTCAAGTTTATCCTACTGGGAAACAGAATCACTGAAGAGCTTTAACCAAGGACTCTGGGGATGCCTCTGACTTATAGCATCAAAAACTGATTTGAAGAGAATAAGGATAGACAAGGAAATCTGCTAAGAGAGATAATGCAATACACCAGGTAAAGAATGAGGGTATCTTGAACTAAAGCTGGGGGCAGTGAAATGAGAAGTAATGAGTAATGCTAATTAATTTATTTGTGGAGGAAAGATGAGTAAAAAGTTAGCTCACTGCTAACTGAGTGTATGGTAATACCTTGCATTGAGGAAGAAATGTAGAACCTAAAAAATGTTACATAAGAATACATGTATATATGGGATTGAGGACACTGAAGGAAAAGGGAGGGTCAGGTTGGATGAGTTTTTTTGGAGATTCTAAGTTTAATTTTGTACCTACAGAGTTTGACAGATTTTTCCAGTACAGTAGAATACTGATGGTCAGAAGGTCATGAGATTAGATGCAATTACACAAGAAAAATATAAAAAGTTCCGTTCTCAACAGTGAGGATTTTCCAAATATGTATACCCAGGCCCTACATTAGATATTATAATTCAGAGGTTCTGAAGCTTAGGCCAACAAAAAGCAAGCAACCAATCAAAATCAACCAACCTCCCAAAAAACACTGCAGGCTTAACAATACACATCTGTAGATCCTCTCCTGGATGGATAGAGCCCCAAAGTAGGTTAATACACACACACACACACACACACACACACACACACACATACATACATACATATATATATATATATAATATAATATAATATAATATAATATAAATTCTCAGCTTAGGAGCAAATCCTGAGCAATTTAACTCTATTAAGGATACACCATTCTCCCTAACAATGATTGGTTTACAAATAAGCATATGACCCATTCTGTCCAATGCAATCTAACAAGGGGTTCTTGAGTCTAAAGGGAGGGACTTATAGAAAGAAACACAAAGAAAAGACTGCCATTTTATTTCTCTGGATGTTGACAATTGACATATCTGGATATGACTGCTGGAATTGCAGTAGCCATACTGCAACCATAAGGGCAGCTGGTCTGAGGACCAAGACAATTCCATGAACTTGTGACAGTGGGAAAGTGGAAAGAACCTTCACCTATGGTGATGATGTTGTTGAACTGCTGAACTATTCAACCTTGAAGTCACCCTATATCAAAACTATTTATATGTGTAACAGTAAACTTTCTCTAGAGTTAAGCATTTTGAGTTATATTTTTGTGATACTTGCAGCCAAACCTCCAATATCCTAACCAATAAAATTCTTCCTTTCATTTTGTCTACAGGTCAAACTTTTGAGACTAAATATCTTAACTGAGTTTTGTTTCACCATTTCATCAACAATTTAGAAATATTCTAATTCTGCCTTTTTAAAAAAATTCTGTTAATCTAAAATACTATTTTTATGCCTATTGTGTTTTCTTATTGAGGGACTATTTTCCAAGATGTTTTGTATAAAATTATAGAATCAAAGGTTTTTACAAACCATTCAAGAACACATTGGATAAATAATGACATCAAAAATATTCATATGTTAATAATCTCTCTCAAGTATTTAATTTTAAAAATAGTTGACTCATTTCATACTTTTTTGACTTACTAGGTACCACATGTGCAATCAATAACTGCGTTAGAAAGGGGAATACTAACCGAGCCATTGGATATGAGGGAAGCATGAACAACCTTGGGGTGGCATCTAACATCTTCTAAAATTTTATTCAAAATTGCTTATGTCTGTTTAGCATATTTTTCTGGTTATACTGTCCACAGCTTTTATCAGTCTCAGAGGGTTAAGAACCACTGTGTATGATAAAAAAAATCCTCTTCCTTTACTATTCTCGAATCAGATTGACACAAGACAACAGTGTTCATTCAAATAAAGAATGATTTGATCTCTGATTTGTCACTTCATATAAACATAGCTCATGTGCATAATTTATATATAACGCTATACCATTTGGTGGAGGCTGAAAAATACTAGAAGCATTAGGTGTCTTTTCAGAAAGGAAGACATAAATCAGGCAATTGGATTTTTAGTTCTGCACCATTTCATTCAGAGCAATATAGAGTGGTTTAATTTTCTTTCCAGTATTCAGTAAAATAAGCATATGAACAATGTAGAGAAAATCTTTGGAATGGTACTGTATTCATAAAGTTATACCACTAAACTTTGGAAGACTAAGCCTAACCCATTTATCATACTGTCTACCATTCTGGGTTTATCTCTGAAAACTCCATCCCACCCCCCAAATCCCCTCCCCCACTCCACCCACTCCTAGGCTCTATCTATAAAGGAAGTATCCTTCTCTCTAGAATTAAAACATAGTTCTCTGTGCTTCTGAACATACCATTCACTCTTCAACAATATTCTCTCCTCTCTCCTTCACTTGTTTGGCATATGTCCTATTACTCAATACTTGTTCCAAAATCACCTCCACTAAAAAGAACCTCTTAAGAGTATGACACCCACTCCTCTTTGCTTTTGTAGGATGCCAGGTGCTCATTCAACAAATGTTTATTCAATGCCTCTAAGCACTGGAGATACAGCAATGATCAAAACAATATTCTTGCTCTAATGGAGATAATATTCTATAGGGAGTGAGTAGATAATAAGCAAATAATATATGGCAGAGGTAATAAGTTATTTGAAGAAAGGTAAGCAAAGAGCAATCAGGATATAGCTACTATAGTCAGAGTGGGGAGAAAAATCCTCCATTGAGGTGTAACATTTGAGCAGAATTCTGAATTAAGTGAGGGAGATGGTGACCACTTAGGGGAAGAGTATTCAAGGAAGAAGGAACAGCAAATTCACTAGCTTGGAGATAGGAGCATTCTTTGAATGTTTGAAGAAAGGAGGAGGAACAGAGGGAGTGGGGAAGGGTTAGAAAAATGGGAGACGGGGTCAGAAAAGTAGCCTGGTGCCAACTCAGGCTCTTATAGGCTCTGGCAAGGACTTAACGGTTTATTTTAGTAAGATGAAAGCATTGGGAAATTATGAGCAAGATGTGACTTGACTTTGTTTTTATTTCAAAAAGCTCATTCTAGCTGCTCTAAGTAGGGTATAGGTGTGCCAGTGAGGAAGCAAGGAGACACAGAAGAGGTTACTGCAGTGGTCCAGGTGAAAACTGGTGGTGGCAGCTTGTCCTGGGGTAACTGCAGATGAAAGAAAGTGAAAACTATGAACACTGACAACTTGTTTGAGGAAGTTTTCTATAGAAGAGAGCAGAGAAATGCTTAGTTCACTGGAGAATGTAGTGAGGTCAATGTATAATTCTTACAGTAAGTCCCCTACATACGAACCTTCAAGTCTCGAACTTTCAAAGATGCTAACGTGTGTTCGTGTGTCCAATCACGTGTCTGGCGTACATTGTCACGTGCATGCATCCTCTACAAGTGGTTGTGCTTTTGTGCACTTTACAGTACAGTACTGTATAGAGTACAGTGGTACAATATCTTTATTTCAAGCCCAGGATGTCCAGAAGCAAGCGTAAAAGCAGTGGCGATGTAGCTGTACTTTTCAAGGTATTGTACTGTAAGATTTTAAATGTTTTTACTTTTTGTGTTTGTTTGTTTTTTATGTATTATTTGTGTGAAAAGTATTATAAACTTATTACAGTACAGTACTATATAGCCAATTGTGTTAGCTGGGTACCTAGGCTAACTTTGTTGGACTTAGGAACAAATTGAACTTATGAACACACTCTGGGAAAGGAACGCATTCATATGTAGGGGACTTGTACTAGGATATATTACAGTATATGTTACACTGATGGGAACAACCCAGTTAAGAAAATGTCAATGATTCACATTGAGAGGGGCTAATTGCCTGGTCCTTTAGTAGGTGATACGGTGAGATTCAGGATGTAAAAATATGGGGCGGTCTTTGTGGACCAGGCACAGTTCAAGACTATACTGGACAGGGATGCAGAGTACTTGGGTGCACACAAAAGTGAGGTGGTAGACTTGGTGGTACAACTATAGGGACAGTCTCTTTGGCATCCAATAGATGGGGAGAAGAGAGGAGAAGGATGTGGTGAGAAATTATCTCAGATATGTAAGAGATGATTGATCAGAGATATTAGGCTAGTTGGGCAGCACTAAGGGGCCTTTTGATATTCTGAGTGTTGAGTGTAAAATGAAATCAGTCAGAATTAACATGTGTGAAATAACTATTATAATAATGGACCATAGAGTAGCCAACTAAGGAAGGAAGTGAGGACATGAATGGTAACGATGGACAGTGAAAAGGGTAGAATCAAAGGTTCAAAGAATTATTGAGTCAGGAAAACTTGAAGGGGGGCCTGGAGAAAAAAGATGGTGATTAAGGAATGGGACACTGCAAACTGGAGTTTGGTGGTGGCAGTGTTTGGCATGACTCTGGGATTGGGTGGCTGTTCTAAGGTAGAAAACAAGATGATAGGAAATGTTGTATTAGGTGTTCTCTTCCTCTCAGAAGGCGACACACTGTGGGACTGTATTAGGCAATTCATAGAATCCCTGTGAAGGCCAAAGAATCACTGGAGGCTATCCAACCAGGACAATATTCAAATTACAATGAAAACATTGATAACAAGACAGTATTCCACTGCTGCTGGGAACACCAGATTTCCCTGCCTATGTAGATCCCAAGGTGCAACTACTGAAACCCACATAATAATGGCTATCTTCCAGTCACCCTCACCAGAAAAATTATTCTACATTGTGCTTTCTTCTTCCTGTAATATGTCCCCTAATCAAAATCGTGCTTGGGAATGTCTGATGGAAGAAATCTAGATCAAATTCTTGGGCCCTAGTAGTAAGGAAAGTTTGAAAATTAAGTTTCTGGAATCTGCCTAGGTGATTGAGAAATTCCCCAAATATTAGAGTATATAGGAGATACTGGATAACTAACACTACAACAAATATAAACTACAGGTATTTACATATTTGCTGTTATAGTCCCAGAACTTTTCACAATTTTTGTTGCATAAATGGATAAATAAATGAATGAATAACTACTTTTTTATGTACAGCCATTTGTTATCTCTTTGTTTTGACACGTGGTCCCCACCTTAAAATCCACAAATAATATGAACTAAACTGAGGGTATTTTAAAGCATTAAAATACTACCTTAAATCTCTGGGATTTTTTCTGTACTTTAAGATTCTTTGGGGAGCTGGGTCATCTGAGCTCCTATTCATTTCAACACAACCGTCCTAAGAAGGTGTTAGATCTCTGGTAGTGTTCGAGAAGAAAGAACAGAGTGAGAACTCATTTACTAAACAGTTGCTTACTGAGTTCCTACTACAGTTAGATAGTCTTCTGAATTGTTGGGCATACAGCAATGAACAAAAGAGATTCTAAAAATCCCTGCTGATGGCATTTATAATTCTAGAAAAAAGGCATGCTTTCAATATCGCAATTACCTTTAAGTGATTACAAAATTAAAGCATGTTTATGGTATGACAGAAAAGCATAAGAAGAAAATGAAATCACCTATAATAGTACTAATGCAACTCTTGTGCTTTTTGATACATATTCCTGCAGTTTTTCCTAGTATATAGACATAAATATTTTATTACAAAAACAAATGTTACCTAACCGTACTGTTTTCTATCTTGCTTTTATTCACTTGACATTAGTTTATGAACATTTTCCTATATCTTTATGCAATTTTTATAACATTTAAAAAAGTGTACATATTATTCTGTCAGATAAAAGTACCATAACCATTTTGTTGACCATTAGCTTCCAATTTTTCATTGTTATAAACAATGCTGGAATGAGCATCCTTGTACATGCCTATTTGCACACTTACCTGATTGTTTATTTACAATAATTTCACAAATGCAAAATTTCTGTGCCAAAGAGTAACCATATTTTAAGATTGTTAATGTATGTACACAACTCTCCTCAAGAAAAAAACTGTGCCAATTTCATTCTCAGATGCAGTGTGTATGACAGTGCCTATTTCCTACACCCTAGCATATTCTACTTTTTTTCTTTTATACTATTAATCAACTTCTGATGATTCAGCCAGTGACTTCACAATAGGGAGAAAGGTGGTTGGGCGGCTGTCACTAGACGATGTCAACAGATTTTTCGATATGGACCATTTATCCACAAGGATTACCCTGTGCCCAGTGGGATCCTTACCTGCTTCATGCTGATAGGAATGCCTAAGAAACTTCTGGAGGAAGAAAGGAAAAGAGGAGAGCAAATGTTTCAGTAAAATTCACCCTTATTGTTATTACCAATCCATCTTTTCATTAAGAAACAACATTAATTCCATTGAAAAATCTATTCAAATAACGTTGGTAATGACAAGTACGATTTAACTCTATAAACATGTTTGTACCTGGTACACAGAGTGATCAAAGACACCTGGAAATGCACCTGAGATTACATATTATGTGTCATTAAATAATAAACACTGAACAACTGAGAATGCATGTTCCATCTCTTGGACATAATCTGTAGAATCCAAAGAAGAGATGATATTTCAGTGGATGGTCATTTTTTCTTACACGTTTATTCCCTTCCCAAATTGTAATAGTTAATAATATCAGAAATATCACAAGCAAATAACAATATTAGGATTAATCTCCCCATTTTACTGTTAAGATCCAAATAAATTGACTAGGGTTATAGCTAATAAGTGATAGATCTTGGACTTGAAACCAGCTTTATCTGACTCCAAAGCCTATATGTATGTTTAAGCTTTATGCCAAACTGTTTCCTGAAATGTGCCAATCACCACTCACCACCAGGGATAAGAGGAAATTCAAGTGACACAATCCCAGAAGTCACTCTAATTCAGAAATCTCTGTTACCTAAGATCCCATGGAAATTTGGAGAGCCAAGCTAAGCTTGTTTGAGCCAGGAAAACCACTCAGCATACACAGCCTTTCACTGCTATTATTGGTGATAGCAGGACCCCAACTCTCTTTCTGCACAGCCTAAACCCACTAGTCTTTAGCCTCTCCATACCTGGAAAGCTGTTCATAACCAGAACAAAGGTTAGAAAGGCTCTATCCTCAATTACAAGTGATACCCCACATTTTTATAGATCTACCAGACAGGTGCTGATTATGAGCTGAACCCAGGCTCCTAGTAAAAATTCTTTTGTTTCCTCTTAACTCTGCCCTACTACCTGATCTGAGCTTTTTCTCACTGAATAGACCCTGCCCAGATAGGCTACAAAATCTGTTTATGACTTCCATTTGGCTTCAGCCTTTCCCATCCATTTCCCAAAGACCACACTTTCTCCAACCTATAAACTGGTCCCCTGCTGGCACACTAACTCTGCCCTTGCTCAGCAGAGCGAGATCTTTATATATTCTTTAAATTGGAAGTTCATTCCGAACTTCCTCAAGATAAAGATCGAGCAGCTTCTGGATGAGAGCTTGGTACTAAATAAATTTCTATACATTCCCTCATTTAACCTTCAGAAAAATTCTATGGAATAGATCTTTATTTTACAGGTGAGAAAATTGAGGCACAGGCAGATTAAGTGACTTGTTTGGCTGTTATATAATGGAGCTAAGATTTGAATCTAGGTCTTCCAAATCCAATGTTTTTCTACCTTATAATATTGAGATGGAACCACTCAGACCTAAATACCTTTTAAAACAGAGGTGGTTCCTTTCCATAGCTGGTTTTAGTAATTTTTAGCTGAATGAAAAATTCCTGTGCCCTGCCCATGTGGGGCCTCGTCCACAGCACCAGTCCGAAAAACACACCCATGAATCAGATAGGCAGCCACCACTTTTTACATGATCTATAATACCAGATATGAAGCATGATTAACAAATTGGTCAAGCCAATGCTTAATAATAGGTGGAGGAGTTGATTGACCTTTACAAAACTTAAAATGCATAGACAAATTGTAAAAGTATAAGAAGTATCTTACTGCCTTCTCATACCCCACATGGTCGCCTCAGCATGATATGTCATCCCAACATGCATCCCATGCAAAGATATCCCAATTAGTAAGAGACCTTAGGCATCTCAACATGTAAAACAGCATTCAAAAGGATTGTGATTATATAGCATGTCGTATTTCCCGCCCCCCCAAGAAAAAGAGAAAAAGAAAAAATCTGCTTTATAGCTCTTGCTTAATTGCCTTCATAGACTAATCAGGAAAGAAAATGATGCTATCTCCTCTCTCTAAACTTTTGATCTGCTCCCTACCAAGGTTTATTTCATTTCCTCAAAACCATAAAAAGAATAAAATAAGGTGATCAAGGCTGAAGTCACCCCCTTAGCAGTTTTCCCTGACTTGACACACTTTTTATTGCTAAGCCAAATCATGTAAGATTTCTATTTAATAAATTACAGGGTTACTACTGCTGATTGTTACAGAATTTCTTAACAAAATGCTCCTTTATTTAGGTTAAACAATATCTTTCTTAAATGCATTGAAACAGTTATGTTAACTGATTGCAATTAGAATTCTAGTTTGCACTAAGATAATATGACTATTTGACTATATCAAGATATCAACACACACAAGTCTTGAAGTTGACATAGCTAGTTTACAGCAAAAGAGGAATCAGTTTCTGAGACAGTCCTTATGTCATGCAGAATATTACCAGAAATTCTATTAGCCTTTAAGTAGACATTGTGCTGTATTATAAATACCAATACTATTACTTCTCAAGTTTGCACAAATTGTATAATCACTCAAGCCACTGCAGGGGTTGCTTAGAAAACAAATGTGACAGCATTTATCATATTGATTCTTGTCTGCAAATAAAGACCTTGTATCTTTTTCCTCTACAGCATTTTCTTAAATGTCATTCAGTATTAACCAAAGAAACAGAATAATAACATTTTCAGAATTGGGATTAGCATTTAGGTTGTTGCTAGGCATTTTAAGATGTGAAGAAAGTAGCCTTTAGTCCTTGTCTGGAGAAGTAGAGGAGAAAGGGACTTTACCAATGTTCATGCTTATCTTAGTCTAGAAAATATGCTATACTTCTTTCCTCTAATATCAAAAAATAGTCACTTGCTTACCTCTTTTCAACTGACTGAGTAATCTTTTCTACAGTTTGAATCAATGAAAAGTGCTACACCTCTAGAATTAGAATTTTTTTATAATTTGAATGGACCTTGGTGATTAGTGAAACTGCATGGGGTGAACTAAGGCCCAGAGAAGTCAAATGTGACTGATTCTATCTTTCTTTTACTAAGTAATTTTTCTTGATCTTACTAGCAGCTTATTAAATATGTCTTCTAAGAAGGAAAATAGAACAATAAACCATGAATATGGTCAGTTATTGTTCACTAACTTACTGTGCTTAAATAAGAGGACATTAGGTTAAGAATTGCTTTTCTTACTACTGTCATTGGTTGGACATTTCACGTTATAAAAGAGAAAATGTCTTTTGTACTATTTGTTCACAATTCTTCACACTAATATATCCACCCAAGTCAAATTAGTTGCCTAATTAACATTGGAAGAGATGGATGTATTTTAAATGGCCCCAAAATACATTATGGAGCATGTAAATTTTTCTTCTTCCTTGATTCTACACTTTTATTTGTAATTGGAAACTGCCAGGGGTCACATCAAGAAGATTTTAGGATTATCTCATGATTCTTTTTTTTTTTTTTTCTGTTTTGCGATTCGCGGGCCTCTCACTGTCGTGGCCTCTCCCATTGCGGAGCACAGGCTCCAGACGCGCAGGCTCAGCAGCCATGGCTCATGGGCCCAGCTGCTCCGTGGCGTGTGGGATCTTCCCAGACCAGGGCACGAACCCGTGTCCCCTGCATCGGCAGGCGGACTCTCAACCACTGCGCCACCAGGGAAGCCCTCTCATGATTCTTTTACAGCATGGCTCCAATCCATAGTAACAAATGTAAGTGTTGTTTTTCATTCCCAGCTTCAGTCAGAGCACTGTTTCTTTGCAGAAATGAATTATAAAACATGTTTTCTGTCAGGATTGTTCTCTGTTCTCTTATCTTTCCCTTCAAAGACAATTTCTCTCTTCTCTTAATTTGCTCCATTTACTTGTACTATAAAAATTATTCCTTCCTACTTTCTATGATAATTTAATACCATGCCTCTCCTTAGTTTCTCCATATTGGCTCTTATGCTTCATCAAAAAAGGCTCAGATTACTCCATTTTAAAGAAACTTCTACCACTTATGTTCCAGCAGTTTAGTAATAACCTCTTTCTAGTAATTCTATATGACATTTTCTGACTGATCTTGACCTATTCTTTTCTGAAGATTCTTTTCTGCTTTGATTTCAGTGATGATGAGCCATCTTAAATTTTTTTTCCTACTCTTCACTCTTTGGTTGGCATTTCTCTCTCTTACATTCCTCAGTTGTGTTTCTCAGGACTCTGCTCCTAGTTCTTTATTCTTCAGTCTTTCTTCTGAGTCTTTCAGTTATTGAAATACTATCTTCAACTATCCCTTCCATGTGGATGATTCTTGTGTTATTCATAGAAGGCCAACCCATAAACTTTTGGTTTATGTAATGATCCCACCAAGGTGTTCCTGGTTCAGTCACCTCTCAGGGCAGCTCTCCTATAGTTGCCTTATTCTACCCATGAGACCTCAGAATCCTTCACAGAACACAGAATACTCTGTGCTCTTGCTAATAGATGAGAAAAAAAAAAAAAGGGGGGGGGAGCACAAAGTATCATCCAGGAATGTTGTGTTTTCTCTTGTTTTTGTTTTGGACCCAGCTTGGAAGATGTACCCATCACTCTGAGCCCGTATTACATTGGTCAAAATTCAGTGATATCATTACACCTAACTGAAAGGAAAGCTGAAGTGTGGAGTCAAATTATACTAAGGACCAAATGGAAAAGTGTTTTAGTGAATACATGGCAGTCTCCGCCATGACTCCCACCTCTCAGTCTCCAGCTCTGACTTACCCTGAACAATCTCTCTATTCACTGATGCTGCAGAATATCCAGGCGTGGTTTTATCATATTCTCTTCCAGCCCAGTAAGTTCAAAATTGACTTAATCACAGATTTATAAGCTTCATACCATCCAAGTTTCATTGTATAGGTGAGGAAAACAAGCATCCAATGGATTAAATGAAGTGCTAAAAGTCATCCAAATAGTTAGGGTAGGTGCTAAAGCGTAAATCAAGTCTCCTGGTTTCCATTTGCATCCTGTGTCCAGCATAAAACATGCGCTCACTGCCTCATATTTACCTCATTCCCTTTCTCACTCTCCCCTTATCACACATACTTTATCTTTAAAATTGTTTATGTGTAAGGTATAAAATATAATGCTTTTATATACATATAATAATGAAATGATTGCTACAGTCAAGCTGATTAATATATCCATGTCCTTACATAGTTATCATTTTTGTTGGTGTGTGGTAAAAGCACCTGAAATCTATTCTCTTAGGAAATTTCCAGTATACAATACAATATTATTAACTATTATCATCATGCTATACATTAGATCTCTAGAACTTATTCATCCTACATAAATGCAATTCTGTACCCTATGACCAACATCTCCCATCTTCCCCAATTCCCTGCCACTGGTAACCACCATCCTACTCTCTGTTTCTGTGAATTAAACTTTTTTAGATTCTGCATATAAATTAGATCATGCAGTATTTTTCTGTCTCTGGCTTATTTCACTTAGCATACTGCCCTCCAGGTTTATCCATGTTGTTGCAAATGGTAGGATGTCCTTCTATTTTTAAGACCAAATAATATTCCATTATACATATAGGATAGAGGGGATCCTGCCACTTGCAACAACATAGATATATCACAATGTCTTTATCCATTTATCCATCAGTGGACATTCAGGTTGTTTCTATATCTTGACTATTGTGAATAAGGCTGCAATAAACATGAAAGTGCAGATATCTCTGAGATACTGACTTCATTTCCTTTAGATATAAACCCAGAAGAGGAATTGTTGGATCATATAGCAGTTCTATTTTTAATTTTTTGAGGAACCTCCATTCTGTTGTCCTTAATGGCTGTACTAACTTGCATTCCCACCAACATTGTACAAGGGTTCCCTTTTCTCCACATCCTCATCAACACTTAATTTTATCTTTTATATGGTAGCCGTCCTAACAGATGTGTGGTGATATTTTGTTTTCTATTTTCTATGATGTTTAGTGATGTTGAACATCTTTTCATATACCTGTTGGACATTTGTGTATCTTCTTTGGAAAAATGTCTATTCAGGTCCTTTGCCCATTTTTTATTTGAGTTATTTACTACTGAGTTGTATGAGTTCCTTATATATTTTGGATATTAATCTCTTATCAAATATATAGTTAATAAATGTTTTCTCCCAATCTATGGGTTGCTTTTTCATTTTGCTGATTTTTTTTTTTTTTTTTTTTTGCTGTACAGAAGCTTTTTGATTTGATATAATCCCGCTTGTTTATTTTTGCTTTTGTTGCCTGTGCTTTTGGTGTCATATCCAAAAAATCATTGCCAAAGCCAATGTTGAAGAGCTTTTTCCCTGTGTTTTCTCTAGAAGTTTTATGGTTTCAGGTCTTAGGTTTAAGTCTTTAATCAATTTTGAGTTGATTTTTACATATACTGTAAGATGAGAGTACAATTTCACTTTTATGCATGTGGATATCCAATTTTCCAAAGACCATTTATTGTGAAGAGACTATCCTTTCTCAACTATGTATTCTTGGCACCTTGCTGAAAATTAGTTGATCATATACTTTTGGATTTATTTCTGAGCTCTCTCATTCACACAACTGATATTTATTGAGTCGTTAGTATACAACAGACATTATTCTAGGCCCTACGACTATATAATTAAACATAATTAAAACAAATTCTTCTTTCATGGAGCTTAAAGTCTAGTTCGGGATACAGAAAATCTAAAAAATAAGTAATTAATATGAATAAAATGTTTGCATAGTGAGAGGCTGTCTAGTATGGTAGTTAAGAGCACAACATACAGAGCCAGGAAACCAGAGTTTAAATCTATCTTGACAGCAAACAAATCACTTAACCAATCTGTATTTGCATTTTCTCATCTGTAAAATGGGACTAATGATATTCTCAAGTTCAAAGGGTTGTTGTAAGCATTAAATAAGCGAATATTTCTTCAGTGCCTTGTTCATAGGCACTAAGTGCTTGTTATGTAGACAAGTGCTAAGGGAAACAATAAAGCAGGGAGAAGGAGAGATGAGAGGCTTTAGAACTGTAGATCAGGTAGCCAGGGAATGCCTCACTGGGAAGGTGACATATGGGCAGACAGCTGAAGGAAGTCAGAGAGCAAATTATTTTGAGACCCTAAAGAAGACTACTCTTGGCAGTGGAAGCTGCAAGTCAAAAGCACTGAAGCAGGAGTTTTCCTAGTGTGTCTCAAGAATTAAGAAGGTCAATGTGGCTAGGCTAAAGCAAAATGAGAGAGTGAGAGTCATGTTAGATAAAATCATAGGGGGAATGAGACAGAGAGATAAAGTGCTATTGAAGGGTTTGGGGCACAGGAGTGTTAGTCTTTTTGATTGTTATTTACACAGGTTCGTTCTGGATGCGATACTGAAAATAGTTTGAAATGAGGCAAAAAACCATTTATGAGGTCATAGCAACATATCAGATGAAAGATGCGGGTAGCTTTGACCAGAAAAGGAGTGGTGAGATGGTAAGAAGTGGCCAGATTTGAGATATATTCGGAAATTAGAGTCAATAGATTTTGCCATCAGTTTAAATGTGGGGTGTGAGAGAAAGATCAGGATTATTTAACCTAAGCAACAGGAAAATAAAATTACCATTAAACAAGATGAGAACTATTACAAGAAGAGTAAGTTGAGGAGAAAGATTAGGAATGTGGTTTTGGGTAAACGAAATGAAAATATACACTTGGGAGTTATCAGTGATAGATAGCAATTAGAGCCATAACGGTACATGAGATAATCTAGGAAGTGAGAATAGTCTAATGAAAGAGAGTGAGAGAGAGAGAGAGAGAGAAAAAAAAAAAACATATCCAAGGATTGATCCCTAGGGTGCACAAAAGTTTACAACAGAAACCAGCAACAAACACAGAAAACTGGGAAGGAGCAATCTGTGAAGTTGAAGGAAAACCAAGGGAATGTGGTATCCTGGAAGTCAAGTGAAAAAAAGCAGTGAAAAAAGTCAAGTGAAAAAGTGAAAAAGAGGAAGTGACCAACTTTGTCAAGTAATTAACTTTGTCAAACACGTTAGTTGAAAAGAAGACCAAGAATTATGATTTAGATTTAGTAATTTAGAAACCTTTGGTGAACTTGAAAAGACAAGTTTCAACGGAGCCGTGGGAGCAAAATCTCAGGAACAAGACACAATGGAAAAGAAGAATGAGAGAAAGTGAATATGATTTTTTTTCAAGGAGTTTTGCTATAATAGGAATAGTAAAGGGTGAGATGGAGAGTTAAGTAAGTAAAGAGAAGTTAGATTTTTTTACGGGAAAAATATTTTTATGCTAGTGAGATAGGTTCACTAGAGAAAAAATGTTAAGGCAGGAGAGCAGTGACATTTACTTCCAATTGGATCCTGGAACCCATCTTTTCCCCTCGAACTGCACTTTTCCTGTAGCACCTATCTACGATTAACTTACTTAATCTAGTCATCAAAAACCCAGATCCAAGGCATATTTTTCTGTGGCTTTGCAGCCACCAATTTTACTAACATCCCCATTTGTTTGCCAAGAAATTTGGAAATCATGTGAATCTTTTCCTTGAACATTACCTCTACCCTTCACCTTACATACGAACTGGATTTCCCATGATGGTGCCACTTCTCCAGAAACTCATGCAAGTGGAGAATGCTCGTGGTCTTAAGCTCACTTTGATCAATTTATTCCATCTTGATTCATTTATCTAACTACTCTGGGGCCCCTTGGATAAGTACTTCGACTGTATCAACGTTTCCATAAGCTTAAATTCTCTTTTCTCCCTTGTTGTTCTGCCCCATTAACTCCAGCACTGCATGTGCTGATTAGGCCCATTATGAAGGTTTTCAATCTTAGCTGAACTTTAGTATCAGTCAGATTTTACTTATTCTTATTCAACAACTTTTTCCATAGTCCATGGTGACTACTCAGATCTCTCAGATTCTTATTTGCATGTCTCCCTCTCAGCTGGTTCATCCATTATACCTTTACTGAGGCCCTGCTACATGTTTAATCCTCTGCTTGGCACATATACAAAGGTCCTAGACTTCAAGGACCTTATAGTTTTATAAAAGGAACTCTAGGATTAAAAAAATAAGTCAGAGAGAAATAATGGAACAGAGAAGTATATAGATAGAATCAAACAAACAAAAACAACCTCTAATACAATTTAGTTCATGTTTTAACAGAGATATTAAACAAATTTAATGAATGCAGAATGAATAACTCTGCAAGAGAGAGTCAGAAAAAGTCTGACAGAAGAGGTGGTATCTGATTTGGGAGTTGAAGGATAACCAGAAATTTTACAAGTTCCATAAGAAGAGATTGGACAAATGGTAATTCTAAGGAAAAGGGATTTCTAGAGCAAGAAAATGAGGCATCAAACCAGGTTTTCCCATGGAATAACCAATTAATCCAATGTTCCTGGAGTGTATAGTACAAGCTAAAGAATTTGGACCCCTTTCTTAGGAATTTGGGAATCATGAATAGTTTTTGTGAAGAATGGGTAGACATATATATGTCCGTGTAAGAGATATAACTGAGAGTTATATGGAACACAGGCTGGAGAAGGGGAGAGACTAAGTACGGTTAAGTGGAAATTATGGAAATCATCTAGAAAATAAATGATAAAGGCCTCTAGAGCAATGTTGTATAAAAAAAAGAGGAGTGGACTTGGTAAAATTTTTATGAAAATATAATTGAAAAAAATGTGCTGGTGGATTGGATTTAAGGAGCTACAAAGGGAAAGTGGTTAGATTTTACTTTGATGCTTCTAGCTTGGGTAATTGTGTACAGAGCAGTACATCAATTGAGATATGAATACAGGAAGTTTTGAAATAGAAGGAATGGGAGAGCAACAAACAGGTTGGGTTTGAGAAGCCTGTAAAACATTTGGGTACCTACGTCCAGTAAACACTTGAAAATTCAGATCTGGAGCTTCTGAGAGATACTGGGGTTGGAGATATTTATTTAAACATCACCAGGTTGTAAGTACAAGTTAAAGTTGGAACAGTGGACTAAATCCTCTGCAAGAGTGTCAAGAAAGAAAAAAAGGAATTCCATGAAAAAGATATACCCTTTGAAGGCTGAATCCAGAATACAGTCTGTTTACCATCTATACTTGCCACCAATTTCCTCAATCTTATTAACCAATAAAAACTGACAAGTCTTAGCTCCTAAAGTTAAATCTTACAAGGTACTAGTCCCCAGCTTTTTTTTTTCTCCTAGATTTCTTCTCTTTTTTCCCTTCTTTAAAATTTATTTATACTTTCAAAAAGTGTCAGATGATTTCTACAAGTTTCTCTTCTATAATAGCTGGCAGAAATTTCTACGTAATTTCACTTTAGAAAATTCTTTCATCATTTGCTCATAGTAAAACTGTCTAATTTGAAGATTCCATAATTTTAGTCCATTATCACCCACTTTATTTTTCTAATGAATACAAGTATGTTATTCCCAGAGGTTAGCTCTGGCATGTGGTGGATATTGCAGGGCTCACATTCAGAAAGTGATTCTTCTACATTCCAGCATATTTAACACTCCATGTTGCCTCATGTCTCCTTCAGATGTCCAATACCTTGCACAGCATTTTTATTATAAATTTTCTACATAAATTCACCTATGTGTCAAGGAACATAATCACAGAAACAACTTTTTTTTTTCAAGAAGGCATACAAAGGTTACAACCCTTGAATAAAACACACAAAGGTTACTACTAGTTACAGTATGGCTTGATTTCAGCAATAAATTGTGAGCTGAAGCAAGGAGGCAAAATAAGAAACCACTGCAGTCTTGAATCAGGATATTTTTAGACTTTCATTTCAGCATATTCAGGTGAGAAACCATATTTATTAATGGATTAGAAAGTTAATTGATCTGTATTATGCCTGAAAGTGGCCAGAGAAAATGGAAAATAAGGGTACTCATTTTGTGCCCCACTCATATATTTAAGCTCTCCCTATGTACTTTTAACTTACACCATCAGCACTTAATACACAAATAACTCAGTTTAAAATTGAAAGGGTTATAATTTTTATAATTTCTCCTCACTAATGCTTTATATATTACATGTGAAGGACTTCTGCACCTCACAAACTTTATAGAAATTTCTTGGTCAGTGACTAAAATGCTGGCTTATTTGACACTGAATACAGTAACTACTGAATGAGATAAGCAATAAAATTATTCTTACGTGTATGCACTCTCAAGGATTTTAAAACTCCTTACATATTTTAAGGATTTCAAAAATATTTTTTAAGTCTGAAAGTGCGTTCTGGGTGTTTACCAATCTTTAATTTAAACAGTTTTGTATCACTGGCAGATGTAGACATTTATCCTTCCCTCTCCCTCTCCCCCTCATCCTCCCTGTCCACAAGTCATAAATATACTGAACATTCCACTCACAGTAAAGTCTTCAGGGTATCCATTTACCTTTCATCATACAGAAAATGGCCCATAGATTCTTATTGTTTGTTTTTTCTTCAATAAGCAGTTTTTAATCCCTAACAGTACTTTCAATCTCTGATCTTCTTTTACAATTTAATCTTTTAAAGTCTTTATGAAAATTTTGTTAAAGTTTTCAACAATTATCTCCTGTAATTTTTTTTTTTTTTTTTTTTTTTTTTTTTGCCTTTAAAGCTTTTCCAAACAATCTTTCTGGTTAATGAAGCGAAATTATTTTAGAGGAGGTCTGTTCTTCCTTCCCTCTGAATGGTTTTACACAGCCACGTTTGATAACCAAATTCCACTGGTGGCACTGTTGTTTTACAAACATATCCATGTGAGATGGGAAGAACCACCGCTGAGTTGATTATTGCAGAACACACACTCTATGAAGACTCAAGGCTACTTCTGTACTGTTTTCAGGATCAGTGATTTCAATACTATGTGATCTGAAATTCCTTCCTGCCAGGATCCTGCTTTCCCTTCCAGAAGATACTGTTTCTCCACCCACACTAAACGACAACATTTCCTTCCTTTATCAACAGCTGTACATCTTTCAATTCTTGTGTTAGATGTCAGGGGCCTCCATCATTTGCCTCCCACTCTTCCTGCCATTGCCTGCTGAATGTGGAGGAGAACGTAATTCTCTCAGTCTTTCATAAGGGCTCAAATGACAAATGAATTTTCTTATCCCTGCTGCTCTCTAAACTTTGGTAAGTATCAAGTGAACCATTAGCCATTTCACGATATTCAACTTGGGTGACCATGCTGGGAACAGTTGCAATGAAATGCCTTTTTAAATGTGTGGTTATAGGTTATATCGTTTCTAGTTATATTACATTTTCTACCATATTTTCATTTAATTGTGCCATTAATAATTTATTTTCTTTATTTTTATTATCACATTATAATAATTGTTATATTTCCATTATTTTTTTCATTTCTTTTTATAAGTTGTAAAATTAATGAAACCTTTGACACTGTCTTGGGAGGTCAGTAAGGTTCCCAAATAGCCCTCTGCCAATTTGTCATTATGCATAGCTTGCTCAGGTCTTATTTGGGCATCTCCTGAACATATGAGTGGACAATGGGTTATTCAGTCAATTCACTGGGTTTTTTTCAATCTGTAAATTGTACAGAATATATAAATCTAGCAATCAGATAATGTGTTCAGAAAATGAAACCATTTTTCCTAACAACATAAAAAGCCATCACTCCTAGGAAAAATAAAGATATGTTTGAAAAACTAAATACCTCAAAGATATTATTTAATGACATCTAAATAAGGTCAAACCATATAATACTATAGATCGTAATAACATTAACAGTGCAACTGAAATCTATTTTTAAAATTATAAACTAAGGATCCAAGGAAGGAAGTTGTTTAACTTTTGTTGACAGAAGAGAACCATATTGATTCAAAATAGGAATAAGAAAAAAGATACCCCGAGACCTGGTATTTAAATTTATTTGAGATTAGCTAAGAGGCAATCCACTGTTTTCAAAAAGGTTTGGACTTCCGTGGTGGCGCAGTGGTTAAGAATCCACCTGCCAATGCAGAGGACATGGGTTCAAGCCCTGGTCCAGGAAGATCCCACATGCCACGGAGCAACTAAGCCCATGCACCACAACTACTGAGCCCGCACTCTAGAGCCCACAAGCCACAACTACTGAGCCCTTGTGCCACAACTACTGAAGCCTGAATGCCTAAAGCCCATGCTCTGCAACAAGAGAAGCCACTGCAATGAGAAACCTGTGCACCACAACAAAGAGTAGCTCCTGCTCGCTGCAACTAGAGAAAAGCCCGTGAGCAGCAACGAAGACCCAATGCAGCCAAAAATTAATAAATAAATAAATTATTTTTTTTAAAAAAGGCTTGATTAACAGATTTTTTAAAAAAACTTTTCTATTTCTGTCTCTAAGTTGTCCTAAATGGTTGTATTCTTTATGGATAAGTTTGCTCATATCTACAGCAAATGCTTAATCAAACGTAATGTTCCTTAGGGCAGAGACCATGTTGAGCTCACTTTTGTAGCTTTACTGCCCAGAATATCAGAGATTCTCAATAAATATTTGCTGAATAAATCAATAAATAGGATATATATATATCCAATAATAAAATATATTTTACATGTTATGTTACTTTAATATATAACTGATTAAGACAAATATCATGTTACATATGCAATACTGTACTTGGAAAAAAGATAGCATTTGGACAACCTTTGAAAATTTTACCTAAGATGGTTATATTGAAGTTATCATACAAGCAAGGATATACAGTTCTTTATACCAGGATGTCAAATTCTGTCTTAACATTTATCTTTCCCAGAGAATACATATAAATCAAAAAAGTCTTTTTAAAAATCCTCTATAAAAACACCGTAGAAAATATAATAAATTTAGTTTTTGGTTTTTAATAGTACATGTCAGTACACATCAAATATCTTTCTGATGCAATGCCTAGTGCCGTATTGGCTACAAATTGAGGAACTACCAACATTAATTAGCAAATAAAATACACACCTAAAAGATATGCTGTAGTATAACACAGTACTTTCAATTTTAGCAGAGCAGCCAAAGATAAAAGAAAATAGTATGTCAGTCTCATAATTGATCATTATGTCATCTACCTTTCCTTACACAAAAAGCATGCTTGTAAAGTGTTTGCTAAAGGCCATTTGATTTTCCTCAGATGTGAACACCAGATCTAATTAAGGAGGACATTTAATTTCTAATAAACCTCCTTTCTTTGTATGTTTTATGTTCTTGAATACATTTCTACTCAGGTGTTGATTTCAGATCTTTGGGGTTTTAAGTGATAAAAAAATAAAAAACAGTAGTAAATTCCACTTAGAATTTACTAAAATAACCTATCATTTTATCTAATGTTTGGGTTAGTGATATAAATGTATAATTAAACAAATACCCTCAGAACATGAAACCTCCTTATAATTCTATCCTGAAGGCCCATATCTGAGATCATCTTATTTATAAAGTCCATTGACAATCAGCCATTACTTTCTAAACAAGATATCTTGAAAGGAAACCATTATATATTAAATTCCAAAATATATATTATATCATTAGCCAGGTTCCAGGTTCATATTAAGACATGAAAAATGTATTTACAGATTAGAAACTCACCCACTCAGTCACCTAATAAATAGACCAGTGAAACCTGGAAACCAGAGTGATCTATACTGACATGTGTATTATTTAAATGTGCTTTGATTTTTTTACAGATCTGAAACTTTCTAGATGTAAGAGAGGTACTCATATGAATATAGAGAAGTAAGATCAATAGTGGTAGAATCCCAGTACAGAGGCAGTATATCCTTCCATGTCTCCCAGCTGGAAAGAGACAGCACGTTCAAACTGGGTAATTAGAGAAGAGTTAAAAAGGGAGATATTTATAAAGATCTTGATCTAGTAACAGTGAAGAGCTACCCTCAGGTCTGATGGGAAGGGGAAAGCAGGTGTTAATCTAAATGAGGAGACAGAACTATGTGGAAAGGACTACCTAACCTGCTGCAATCAGTCCTGGTGACCCCATGGGAAGGGAGCTGAGGAAATAAAGTCCTCATACTCACTGTTTTCTCTTTATCTATTGGTCAAACCCAGCCAGAAGCCAGGAAGTGTGTGGACCACTGATGCAGTCCATTAAAGCAGAGCAGAGTAGAGGGTGTGGGGGCAAATGAACCCAGAGGAGCCAAAGGAAGATCCTGACCACAAAAGGCAACTGATAAGAACATCTGTCAGACGACCAAGAGAGTGGACAAAGGAATATACAATGTCCAACAAAAAGCAGTACATTTTTGACTGAGTAGGCAAGAACAATGAATGAGAAATCATCATGCTGTCAACTGGATGTCACAATAGGGTATAAGGAAGAAAGCCTCTAAAGAAATAGTGGAAGAAATTCTAAACAAATAGGTGAAGGAAAGTGAATTAACAGTTGTAGCACAACTACTACGTACCAAACATTGTGCTAGGTGTTTTTTTTTTTTCTTTTTATAAGTGATATTTTTTTTCAATTCTTATAACCTGCCAGGGAGAAAAATGTTTATAACAATTTTTATAATATAGAAACTGCAACCCATAAGGAAACCTGCCCATCTATCCCCATCATAGGTGTACCTGTACATTACCACTTAGTCTACACCAGACAGTTTAACCACCAAAGCAGAGGGTTCCCGTTAGGTTAAACCTAGTTTGGTGATGAATTATGGCCTCAAGATTTCACTAACCTAAGAAGAATGGATAGAAACTTGTGTCCCCTTTCCAGCAACTTTCACAGTATCTTGTCTCACCAGGGTCTCCAGAGACAATGAGCATAAAATTGTGCTGCTCCAAATGCCAAGTCATCTTCTGCTAGATTTCTCATTCTCCCCATTCAAATGGAGCCAAGGAAAGTAAGCCAGGCATACAGTTTTACATTATGTATGGAATCCATTAGGTAATTCTACCTGGACCTAAAAAGTGATAACTACTTTTCTTCCAACTTAAAATTGACTGTTGCAATCTCACACTCTTTGAAAGTTATTTCCAGCAAGTTTACATTGTAGCCATTGTAGCATATATTTGTTGTATCAAATCCCTTTTATCAACAAAAATAATTTTATTTTATTTTTCTCTGGCTTTACAGTTTTCCTTAGAGCTTCCCGAATCATAAGCACAACACACTCTTGAGATTTAATAGTAATAACAGCCAACATTTATAGAGGATCATGCCCTGGACTAAAGATCAAGACACAGTTTATCTCACGGAAACTTCCCAATAGATCTACGAGGTAAGTACTATTATTAGCCCTATTTTGGAGTGAAGTAACTGAGACTTACTTAGGTTAAGCAGTTTGCCACTGCTCCCACAGTAGGAAATGTTAAAGATAAGCTTTAAGCCCAGGTATTCTGGGCTACACACTTGCATGTTTAACCAACGCCCTCTATTGCTTCCCAATGTGTTAAATAAAACTCTATTCCCTACTCTCCCTCCCTCTGTCTCCCAAGCAACGGACAGAGAGATGTGTAAGTTGGCTTCCACTCCCTTTCTCAGTCACCTTTCCTTGTTTCTCCTGATTTATTTATTTTTTACTCTCTCCTTATTCCCTTTTCTGGTTACAGCCAGCACTTAATTCTCCCTCTAATCTGGACAATATTAAAGCATCTTTTAATACAACCAAATTGTCTACAACTTTCCCAGCAATGCCAATAAGGCAAAGCACATTATCAGGCCATTAAGTCGTGTTCCCATTTGTCAATGTAGCAAAACCATATTCAGCAAAATTGTACATTCAGGCAGATGGCTGATAAGCACTGCTTCATGAAGTACCTACCACGTCTAGTCAGGTAATTGCCAATCAGGGAAATAATGAAGAACAAAATATACCATCTCTGATGACATTAGTGACATGAAATTAAAACCAGAAACATTTCAGTCCTAGTCCTAAAGCATTAAAGAGACTGGTTTCAATATGGAAAAAATCAAACCTTCTTCACTGATGATTGAAGAATCCCGTGTGGAATCTGAGACCAAAGGCAAAATCATTTTATTTGAATTTTTAGTATAATAACGTTTTCAGTATAATAATGTTTGAAATAGTAACTAACCAAACTCACATGTGAGAAAAGATGGTTTCAGAAATACCCAACAAAAGAAAATGAAAGATTTTCAGCATTCTTTATGGAAGACACCAAAATTTAATAGTTTCACTTTGGCATGTGTAGCAACATAAAGCTTCTATATGTATATACTTTCTTTACATCCATGATAACATACTGAGGAGTTTTGTTTTGTTTTGTTTTGCTCTATGACACTGATTAGAATTATTGTTTTTGATTCTGCATTTTCATCTCTTTTTTCAAAAACAGCAAAAAAATTGGTGGCTTCTGCTATGTCTTATGTTTTATAATGTGTAATTGGCATAGGTACTCATAGGACTATGGGACAGGTGGAGTTACTATGAAGTTGGTGACATAAATTTTGCAGCCAGCCTGCCATTGATTTAAAATGCATTTCAGACTGATGAAAGCTGGTGGATTCACAATTCCCGAGACTGAAGTTCTCTGGTTCTCCACTGAACAAAGAGCACCCGGGGAACTGCAATGCCCCATAAACTTGCTTCAGCTGTGAGGTGACATTCACCATAAAGAGCCATGTTGGGTAGGTACAGCTGAAAGAACTGGATTATCAGGAAGCCACATATCACTTAGGTTTGAAAAGAGTAGTTAGATTGTTCCTATTGTTAGCTGAGTCAAATTAGAACACCTTGTTCATTGAACAATAATTTTAGGATTTTTTTCTCTTTCTTTTTTCCTCAAAATTTCTTAGGTTTTTCTAATATATAAGATTCCCTGGAAACCTAAATATGTCCTTATTCAGAACTTCTCACTAAACTGCTATGCAAAATTAGGCAAGTTACTGTTTCCATATACGATTCAGTTAACATATCTATTAAATGAGGGTTATACTCAGTGGTTTATGACACCTTCCAGCTCTAAAATCCAGATGTATGGTGGGTGACAGTTTATCATGAGAGAAAAATGTTCCCTACAACCCCATAAACATATCTTTAAAAAATAGTTCATTCTGCTCTATCAGATATTTTGGATTCTAAAATATAATGGGTATATGAAATCAGGAATAAAGACAATCTCATGTAGTTTTCACAATTTGCAGATGTACATCTCAAAATATTTTATTTGTTCCCCTTTATATTGTGAATGGGTATTTCCTGTGTCTTCCCTATGCAATTTCAATTAGAGAGAGAGAGAGAGAGAGAGAACTATCCCCATCTCCTTGGCAAGATGGCCATATGTATTTAAGACTGCACTATAAGGAACCAACCCAAGAAAAGTGGCTGTTGGAATTTACTATAACAAACCTGGTTCTCTATCATTCAGAAATATTCTTATGCTATTGGTCATGCTATTTGCCTCCTGACAGATTCTTCTGCTTATATAGACCTCATATAGAAATTAAGCTGGAGGAAAAAATATAGCTCACTAGAGTTGTCTTATTATCCAACAGATTTAAACCAGATATAATGGAATGGAAGGGGAATAACAAGCAGCGGGGAGAAAATACACAGCAAGAAACATATAAAGTGTGTGCTCCCTTGGATTCTGACCAAAATCAGGATTTAGGGTTTTGGAGCATTTGGATACATTGTGTGTTCCATTTTATCTTGATTTTATTCTCTTTCCCACTTTTAATTCCATCCTGCTCTAATTCACTTAATTCTACCCCCCCAAACACACACCCACCACATAAAACACCCAAATACGTACACATTTAATTCGATCTACATTCATGTTATGTGATACAACATACTCAGGTTCCTATCTCCTTTGTCACTCTAAAGATAATGCTAGCTCTTTTTAAGTGTTGTAAAAGCTATAGAAGAAAAACTTTATAGAATATCATGTACAATCTTCTTAATTTAATCCATTATTTTTTTTTAAATAATGTTTCCTTTGAAACATTAACCATTCTTGGTTAATCTCTATATCAAGGAAGAAAAATTCAAATGTCTTATTGACATTTTAAGTAAATACCCAATGATGGCTAATTTTAGTACTGAGATGGAAAAAAAATCATCTAAACTTCCACTTTCAAGGCTCATTATTGGATTTTTTCAGAGTCACTAAAATAAACACATAGAAGGGGACTTCCCTGGTGGTCCAGGGGGTAAGACTCCTCGCTCCCAAAGCAGGGGGCCCGGGTCGATCCCTGGTCAGGGAACTAGATCCGGCATGCATGCCGCAACTAAGAGTTCACATACCACAACTAAGAAGCCCGCATGCTGCAACTGAAATATCCCACGTGCCACAGCGAAGATCCTGAATGCTGCAACTAAGACCCGGCATGGCCAAAATAAATAAATAAATATTTTTTAAAAAAATAAGTAAACACATAGAGGAAATAATTCATTATCTACTAGAGAGCTCAGGCTTAACAGTTTATCTTCCGATGAAAGTCTATTCAATGAGAAAAAATAGGAAAGGGAAAAAATAATGGGCAATGAGAAGAGATTTTGTCCTAAAGATCAAATAGAGTAGGAAGCCAGCTTTAACACCAAGTCCTTAGTATCTAAGAGAATGTACATTATCAGCAACATTATATTCATGGTGACCTCAACCCCATGACTATGCTTTTGAGTGAACTCTCTGAGCCAGGAAGGACCATGAACCAAGCAGGAGAAGAGACCTCATGTCTACTGAATAGGCAGTGCATAGAATAATTATGCTTCTGTGTTTCCTCCAGCATCCTTAGCAGTGTGCTGTGCAGACGATAGGTGACTGAACATCTTCAAATCAAGAAGATACTCTAAATTATGTCTCCTTCATATCTATATGGAAAATTGCATGGCTGAGAAGCAGCAATGAGTGGTGGAAATCACTGTGGACATTCTATCACATACAAAAAAGCCTCCAACTAATTCTAAATCTCAGTTTCTTCCACTGTGAAATGATAATAATAACCCCTTCCTTGCTTATTTCACAAATTTGTTATGAGCATCAAGTAAAATAAATAATATAACAATAATAGCATCTTAGATAATAAATATATGCAAAAGATGTCACAAGCATAATTTTAATTAGCCATTTAAACAAACCTATGAAATGAGTCATATTGATCCACTTTTGCAGCTGAGAACAGTGAGGCTCAGGGAACTAAAATTCCACAGATTATAAATGGGAATGAAGAAAGATTCCAATTCCAAGAGTTTTAGGTGACACCTTATATAAATGATATCAGTGAGGCTTTATTCATTAAAACCAACAAGGAGAGTGTTCTGTTTTCCTGGCCTCTTTGTTTTCAAATGATAATGATATTTGGTGATAATAACTGCAGTTCTGCTGATAAGAAAGAATGTCCATAGTCCAGTTCTAAATTAATAGTACACAAAATCACCAAACTTAACATTTACTAGAAAACTCGATGAAAATTTAGAGAAATGAAGTTTGTCCTTTCACAGGTAAAGCTCTTTTTTCTTTTTTTTTTTTTTACTTACTTTAACCTTCCTTTAAAAGGCTGGGGGGACGGTCTTGTTACTTTTCTTTCTTCTTTGCCCTTGAATGCTGCTAATAATTGCCTTCAGTCCATGATATTGTCCCCTCATTTACCTAAAGATGGAAATTTTTAAAAATTAAAATCTGCAGTGGAAAAGGTGATATTAGGCCATCTAAGGTCCCCTTCTGCCTTTCAAAATCCAGCTAAGGGCATTTAATCTCTCTCATTCATGAAAAGATGCAAATAACCCCTTTGACCAACTGCTATCTAATTAGACCAAGAACACTAAAAAGTCACTCATTCTCCACTTACTCAATTTAGCTCTGAAAGACACAAAGGGCTGCCTGTTTTGGATGGTTTTCCCTTAGGTAGATAATTGAAATGATTCTAGTTTGGCAGTGCAAGCACTAAAGTGTCATAGTGATGAGTGTCATAAGATAAAGAGAGGGATAGCTTCTTACAAATATTGTTTTTTGCAATCTGGTGTTGCATATGGATGCCTGGAATAAGTAATGTAAATTGGTCTCTTCTAATTTACATTTAAACAGGGGCTTAAGAAGGATCAGGGAGCATCTTTCTGTCTCTGAAAACTACAGCCTAAAAAGAGTGACAGGGATTGTCATCTGTATTATAATCATTACCAAGTTCTGAAAAAAAGATCCTTGTTAGGAATGGATCCATCTCTGCAGGGGATATTCAAGACTGTGGAGCTTGGACAAAATATGAATCCAGGACTAACGCCAAAAATCCAAATTACATTTTTAAAAGAGGGTGTTACATTAAAATAGTGATAAGCTGGATAATTACAGAGAATTTATGTATCTTTTAAAATAATTAATGACATAAAACACTGAAGTTTTAAATTTAAAGTCGATGTATTTTAAATTACACTTCTGAATTCACATATATCATTAGAATAAAAATAAAATAGTCTAAATGGTTAGATTAATAAGTATAAACTAAACATGGATTTGATATTCGTCCATTGTGAATATTATAAAAGAAAGCAAGAACTGCTTCTCATATTAAGTAGATTCTAGTTAACTGCAGGGCATTTACTAAAACTAATATTAATACTATCTTAGTTAACTTTTCATATATAACAAGTGCTGGGTAAATAAACCCTGTATGAAATCTGGAATGTAATTTATAATGAATTTGTGCTAATGATATTTAATGTGCCTAGTTAAAATGGAAGCTTTATTGAGAATAAATGTTGCTCATTTACTTCAAAGGGAGTTACCAAACATATGTAATTTAATGGTAATTTAAGATATAAAACAATGTTAGCTAATATAAGTATGATTTACAAATTTCCTTATAAAAATGTATTACATATGTTATATATTTTTCTTAATTGTTTATTAGTAAAAAACTTCTCAGACTCTATGGACACTCCAAAAAATTGAAACAAATAACTATTTCAGAATACATACTTGTGGTGGCAGAATAACGGCCCCCCACCAAAGACATCTACACCTTAATCCCTAGAACCCTAAATATGTAACACTGTTACATGGCAAAGGGCCTCTGAAGATGTAATTAAGGTTAGGCACCATAAAACAGGGAGATTTTCATTATTCTAGATTATCCCAGTGTGTCCAACCACATGAGCCTTTAAAGGCAGAGAACTTTCTCCAGATGAAGTCAAAGAAATGTGAAAGAAGTAGAAGAGATGAGGCCAAAGAGGAGGTCAGAAAGAAATCTGAAAATGATTTGGCCCCACCTTTTCCAGCTTTGAAGATGAAGGTAGTTGGTCAGCATCCAGAAGCTGTAAAGGACTCCTGGTCAAAAGTCAGTAAGGATGGGGCTTCCCTGGTGGCGCAGTGTTTGAGAGTCCGCCTGCCGATGCAGGGGACACGGGTTTGTGCCCCGGTCCGGGAGGATCCCGCATGCCGCGGAGCGGCTGGGCCCGTGGGCCATGGCCGCTGGGCCTGCGCGTCCGGAGCCTGTGCTCCGCAGCGGGAGAGGCCACAACAGTGAGAGGCCCGCATACCGCAAAAAAAAAAAAAAAAAGTCAGTAAGGAAATGGGGACCTCAGTCCTTCAACTGCATGGAACTGAATTCTACCAAGATCCTGAAGGAGCCTGGAAGCAGATTATCCTGTACAGAATGCAGCTCTACTGACACCTTGATTTTAGCCCAGTGAGACCATGTTTGCCTTCTAACATAAAGAACTGTGAGATAAGAAATGTGTGCTGTCTTAAGCCACAAAATGTGTGGTAATTTGTTAGGGCATCAACAGAAAACTAATACTATACTGCATATAAACAAACATTTACTAAGTGAACATTAAGATGATCAAAATTCATTTTCACAATAGAACATCATGGTATCAATATGAACAAGAATTTTGAAATTCTATATTTTTTGAGAATAAATTCTTTAAGTATTGATATCTTTAGTCATGATATAAAAAATTAAAAAGACATAGCATTTAAAAAATGAAATCAAGTGTTTGCATATCCAACATAAGCAATGGAGCTTACAGTTTAGGATTTTTGTAAAATCCTAAAGATTGTGTGATCTTGCTCCCCGCTTTTTTGTTTCCTCCAAAGAATTTTATCATTTTAATAAAACCATAGTTTCTTACCACAGCTAGTTTTTATTCATCAATGATATATATTTTGAATCAATTTTAGAAACATAAATTTGTATTAATTTTAAAATTTGATTATTGATTTCTGTTTGCATATAATTCAAATTATTAAAGAAGAAAGTATTCTTATACCAAATGTCTTTGTTGTTTTATTAAAACTAAAATGTGGCACCCACACATTCAGAAGTTCAATTTCTGGAAACTCAATCAATTACTTAGTTTTAACTTGCTCTATCATTCTGCTGTGAAGGGGTTGCTAATCCCTTTTCCTCAATTTTCCATAGACAGGGAAGGAAATACTTCTCTCCCAGAAGAGGACGAAGAGCATGGAGTGAGCACTTCCCTTCTTTTCCCCTTCTCAGCTTACTTTCCCCACAAAAAATAAGAGTCTTCTCTGCTTGGGGAGATCCAAGGGTCCAATATCTATTATCTGATCTATCAGAAGTGCTCACTTTTTCTAATTATGTTTTGTATTTAGAAATCAGCATTAAATGATGTATTTCAAAGTATAGGAGAATTATGATAAAACAATAAAACATAAAGACAAACCACTCAAACAGCTATTTAAATGTTATGCTTTGGGTGCATTACTACCTGATTTTTTAGGGGGAAGCATAAGAAAATAATCCTAATATGATTCTCTCCCTATTTTGAAAGTTAAAAAAAAAAAAAAGCAGCAAATTTCCAAACTCTATAATGGAAATTCCTAAGGATCCTCAGATTGTTTACAAACCAAACATGTTCCATCCTCTGTGCTCACTTAGCAATGTTCTTACATTGGTGAAGACTTATTATCCTGCATTATATCTTTTTGTACTTATGTGTATTTTCTATTCCTCCACCTCCTCAACTCTTAGAATTTCCATGGTACTCCTGATACATTTTTCTCCTTTACATTCATTTCCCGTCTCCAAGTCCTGTAGAATTCACTTCCCTAACATTCTAAAATCTGTCCCCTGCATTGCCACCACCATATCAAAGCTGCTATCACCTAGCCCTGTAGCATAGCGATTGTCTCACTACATCTAATCTTTTTTTTTTTTCTTTGTGGGATCTTAGTTCCCTGACCAGGGATCAATCCCGTGCCACCTGCAGTGGAAGCATGGAGTCCTAACCACAGGACTGCAAGGGAATTCCCTCTTTTTTAAAATCTAATCTTGTCTTCATCAAATCTCTTTTCTACTCTGCAGACTTGGAGATCTTTCCATAATGGAAATCAAATAAACTCATGCTCTGGGCTACCTCTCAGCCTCTTCTTACATCACTCACCCTCTGAGATGGCAAATGTATGGTGAACTCTTAGTGTATGCTGAACACATTGTGCTGAGGGCTTTACTTAAATGATTTCACTTAGTCCTCATAGGCCACACTGAGGTTGCTATGTAACTTGTGTCACCTGATGCAGTTGATGCAGAACATCATTAAATAGTTTGCCCAAAGAGCCACAGTTAGTCACTGAATGCTTTCTGCTTGAAATGAAGCATTCTGAGCCCATAGTCTATATTCTGAACCATTACATCATTTAGTTTTCTTTTAGTATCTTTAAGTCTGCCTGTTCCTCTTTACATTCTTTATGCACCATTTTTCCTACCTGAGCCAAACTCCTCTCCATCTTTGCCAAGATAGCCACTTCTGATTCTTTATATCAGCTCAAGTGTAACTTACTCACAGAAGACTTTTCTGACTCTAGTCAATGCTGTCGTTAGACCATTATCCCTTCCTTCATAGCACTTAGTGAAATCAGTCACTCATGGTTGTGTTTATTCCATCAGTGCCTGTCTCCAACATTAGACATTTCATTAGCTGAGGCACTCCAAGACAGGAGGAGTCTTGTCTGGTTCTACTCACCATTGTGTCCTTAGTGATCATCACTATCTAGCAAGTAAGTGCTCGACAAACATAAAATAAGTGACTAAAGTAATGATTTTTTTCTGCTTTTAACCATATTCTCCAACAACCTGATCCCTTCATGTGGTACTATACAAGCTGCCAGTAGTTTCCGATCCTCACCTTTTAGCTCCACTCTTGGAGATAGATTCAATAAAGCTCTTTCTCCTGCTTTAGTTTAAAAAATTTTAGGGAAGGACCTTGAGTGGCATTGCTTGAATCAGGTCCTAGCCCTAGTCCAGTTGACTCTGATCAAAGAGACCATATCTTTTTTTTTTTTTACTTTCTTTTTTTTTTTTAATTGAAGTATAGTTGATTTACAATGTTGTGTTAGTTTCTGGTATACAGCAAAGTACATAGTCTTTTTCATTATGGTTTATTATAGGATATTGAATATAGTTCCCTGTACTATACAGTAAGACCTTGTTGTTTATTTTATATACAGTAGTTTTTAGCTGCTAATATTATTATCCTATTTAACACATGAGAAATTGAGGCTTAGAAAGCTTAAGTGATTTACTCAGAATCACATGGCTAGAAAATGGAAGAGTGAATCCCAAATTGTCTAACTCCAAAGTTTGTGAACAGAATTGCTATAAATCCTGCCTTCTTAATAGCAAAGCTATTTAAGTATATAGAGAAACCCAAAATTTACTAGATGATTAGCTGTGTTAGTATACAGCTGCAAAGGAAAGAATTCACCTAGTATTATTCACAGAGCCTGTAATTCAAAGGTGGCATGATGGGAGGAGGAAGAAAAAAGATAGTATATACAATACATACAATACAGCAGGGGCTATCTCTGTCAAATGATGGTGAAGTACCAGATGTAAATAAACAAGACTAGAGAAGCTGTATTAAACATAGCTATGCACACACAAACATACACAAGCAAACACATAACAAATAAGCAAGAAATTTTACACATTCCAATACTTTGTTGTGCATGACCTATCCTGGAGGTGGAAGAAAATCCTTCTTCCAAAAGGGCACAATAGGATAAATCCATATATTGATCAGAAAACTATGATTAAGTGCACACATTTTAATTTTTGAAGCTAAAAATTTTATTAGATTCCCCAAAACTATTGTATTTTAAATCTACTAAAGGGAAACCTTTATAAGAGAAAATACAAATTGAATTCATAGGCTGACACTCTTTATTTTAGGGGTTCAGGAATAAAAGATAAAAGAAACTAATTTTCTATAAATCCTGGTATGTTATCAAAATGGTACATTAAATTTTCATATTGAATTATTTAACTATTTAGCACATTATAAAATTTAAAATGACATCTCTATTTTAAATGATTATAAAGCATTGAATGTGAATATAATTTAACAAAATTATGTAAAATGCATTACTGTATGAAGTCAATCTGATCAATTTCATAATATTACATATTATGATGTATAATACTATTAAAAATGTATTAATATAGTTCCCTTTAAAGCATTTTTTCCTCTGCCATTGGGCATATGACTGAATGCTTTAATTTATTCTCTAAACATTATCTTGACATTATTGATTTCTATAATTGTTTTCTGGATTCTTTAACTATGAAACATTTCAAGATTTCAGTGTTATGAAGTATGTGATGTGCAAATAAATTGTATTGTATGACTCTGTTCGATATCCTAGAATGTTACTGTAGTTACACCAAAGAAGTACTCATGGATTAGGTCCTATTCTAAATGCCATTTAGCCTAAATCTGATCTGTTTAAAAAGTGAGCTGAAAGCAGATTTAAAAATCTAAGAAACTTAAAGGAAATGGTATATTTATGAACCAGGTTTTTTTTTTTTTTTGCGGTACGCGGGCCTCTCACTGTTGTGGCCTCTCCCGTTGAGGAGCACAGGCTCCGGACGCGCAGGCTCAGCGGCCATGGCTCACGGGCCTAGCTGCTCCGCGGCATGTGGGATCTTCCCGGACCGGGGCACGAACCCGTGTCCCCTGCATCGGCAGGCAGACTCTCAAGCACTGCGCCACCAGGGAAGCCCTGAACCAGGTTTTAAACATCTATAATGCAACATTCAAAAGAGCCCTTTCTTTTTTTTTTTTTTTTAACATCTTTATTGGGGTATAATTGCTTTACAATGATGTGTTAGTTTCTGCTTTATAACAAAGTGAATCAGTTATACATATGTTCCCATATCTCTTCCCTGAGAGCCCTTTCTTTTAAAATAAAATAATAATACATAGATTTTTAATATAACAGATTGGTAATGACATCTTTGTGCATTTAATCATTAATTTTAATTAACACATATATTAAGTACCTCATATGTAATAGAAATATTCCTGTATATATTGAAAGCTGGAAGAATGTTCAGTTTTATATTTACTCAACTGACATCTGACTCTAATAAAATTTTTTTCTAAATAAATTAATACAGTTTTTTTTAATTTAAAATATAATAATAAGCATTGAGGAAATGAAAGCTACACAAGTCTAGAGTAGCTGTCAGATCAGTGGACCCACTCAGTACCACTGTGCCCTCAGTCCAACATTCTGGCACAACTCCATCAGCCTGGGCAGTGCACAAATCCCTGAGTTTCCGGCTCCCATGGTAGAGATCCATTTGCCTCCCGATTCCTGAATATCTCTCATGTTCTCCTTAATAACTTAGTCTCCACAAATATCTTACCATCAACAAACATCACAATCAGACTCATTCTAAGCACTATACCTGACCAATGGCATTTAATTTGTGTTTATATGAGTTGCGGAATGTTCCTTTGCTTTCCAGAACTTACATGTTTAAATTCTGGCTGAATACCAGTCCACTTGGATATCCTAAAGGCACTTTTTAATTAACATCTTAAAAACTGAATTCAGGGCTTCCCTGGTGGCTCAGTGGTTGAGAGTCAGCCTGCCGATGCAGGGGACACAGGTTTGTGCCCCGGTCCAGGAAGATCCCACATGCCACGGAGTGGCTGGGCCCGTGAGCCACGGCCGCTGAGCCTGCGCGTCCGGAGCCTGTGCTCCGCAACGGGAGAGGCCACAACAGTGAGAGGCCCGCGTACCGCAAAACAAAAAACCAAAAAACAAAAACTGAATTCATAACGTCTCCACTCCCTAATCCATATCTGTGTCCCCACCTGCATTCCCTGACTGTTCTTGCCATTGCTCAAGGCAAGCACTCGGGACCTATTCTAGGCGCTTTCCTTTCCTCAAGAACATTCCTCATCTCCAGCATAGTCAATCACCACATACCGACTGGCTTCACTTTAGATTCATGACCACTAAACTCCAGCGTGCTCTCAGCAATCCTACAGTGTCTTGCCAGTCAGTTCACTCTCTCTCCAAATAACTATTACATAATTTCTCCCCCTCTTCAAACGACCAATACCTATCTCTGGTCCTCCTTCTCAGCTGATGATTTTGCATATTATTTCTCTGAGAAATAAGACCTTCTATACTTCTTGCCTCCACATCCTTCACCTCCGCATTAGAACCCACCTACCTTGAGTCCCCTGAATTCAGCCACTGTATACTCCATTCAGTCTCCATTCCCTTCTCGAGAGGAGGGCTCAATCTCTCTCTCGGATTATTCCCATAAACATACACACTTCTATTAAAAAATAACAATAAATTCTCTCGACATATCTCTCCAGTTACTGCTGTTTCTCCATTTCCTTTATAACAATACTCCCCAAAAATATAGTCTACTTACTCTCTCTAGCTTCTCTCCTCTTGAAACTGAGCAAAACCCCTATGCCCCTCCCCTACCACCAAGTACAAAGGCCCCTGTATGTCCCCTGCCTCTTGTTTGTAGAAAAGTTGAAGTCTCTCAGGCCTCCCTGAGTCACAAAAGAGCAGGTACAAGCGGTTGATGATTAGGACAACAGAGTCAGAGACTCAGTGTCTGATGCACATTCCTAAGTTGTTTTACAGATACAATAACTGACACCAGAGAGAAAAAAGCTAAATGCATGATGACAGACTATAGCCATGACATAAGCTCCTCCATCTTGAGCAGTACTGAATCTATGGCTAGCAGAGTTCCAAAAACTGGCCTCAGGAGAGTGTTAACAAAATTGCTCATAATAATCTATATCTTTGTGGGCATTCAAGTAATTGTAGCTTATTCTGCTCATATGTGTAAGCAGGCAACTAAAATTGCCAGCAAACAGATGCTACAGACCCATGTCAACATCTTCCACTCTAAGAATATGGTGCCCTATGTCAACTTGAAGAAGTTACAAGACAGACCTTTGCCCATGATCCCATAGAAATGGAATGATGTCTGACAAGTGGGGATTTATAAGCAGCTCTTTGCAGGAAACCACCCTCAGCAGGAGACACTTTTTTTGTCTTGTCACTTTAGCAAAGCTATATTGTAACTAACTTTTAAACCAGGCACCCCCATGCTCTACTCATCTCAAGCCCAAGCACACCTCTGAAATCTTTTGATCACACAATACCTTACCTAAACTGCTGGTTCTCTCCTTAGAGCAAAGAAGTAAAAATGAAGAATAAGTAATTAACAGATCACCAGATCTTTTCACCAGCTTCCCGTTCAGTAACCTCACTAGCAAAACGTATAAATGAGATAGCATCTAAAGAAAGATCATGAGTCATCGACAAGCCTGTGTGCCACAGGAGATGGCAACAAGTCTGATCCCCTATCTCAATGATTAACTGAGATTACTTCCCCTTTTCCCTTTAAAAACTTTCATGGCCATGCAGAATCTTGGGAGTTGGTTTTGGGACACAAGTCCACCTTCTCCCCAGAATGCCAGCTTTCTGATTAAAGCAACCCTCTGCTTCTACCAGCACTTGCCTCTTGAATATTGACTTGCAAGCAGCAAGCTGCTGGACATGAGTTTGGTAACACTTGATTCTCTTTCGCTTTGCTTTTCTTTCTTTTTCTTTTTTACATTTTTTTAAATCAAGGTTGTATATGGTAAGTAAAACTCTGTTCAGAAAACAACAATAACTCGCATTATCCTCTTCAGTGAAAAAAATTTTTTTAATCATTTAGGTGAATTGTTTGATATTTGTTGAATTGTGTTTCCCTCAAAATGCATGTGCTGAAGCCTTAACTCTCTGTACCTCAGAACATAATCTTATTTGGAGACAAGGTCTTTGAAAAGGTAATTAAGTTAAAATGAGGTCATTAGGGTAGGCCATAACCCAATATGACTGGTGTCCTTATAAGAAAAGAAAATTTGGATACAGACAGGCACACAGAGAAGACCACGTGAACAAAAATAGAGAAGGCAATAATCCACGAGCCAAGGAAAGAGGCCTCAGAAGAAACTAGCCCTGTTGACACTTTGATCTTGGTCTTCTAGCCTCCAGAACTATGAGAAAATAAATTTCTGTTCTTAAGCTACCCAGTTGGTCGAACTTTGTTATGGCAGCCCTAACAAACTAAAAAAATAATCTTATTTATCTCCAAATAATACACTTGCATTGTCATTTCCTGGTTTTTCAGATTTAGGCAATATATATTGACTTCATCCTAAAAAAAGATAATAATTTACATCATTTTCACCACTCTCTCATCCATACCTTTATACACCAGCAGCCATGCCACCAATCTTCTGAATATAGTTACTGTATTTTATCTATCTAAGAGGCCATCACTTTTTAAGGTGCACTATCATTTTATGTACCACTAACAAAGAAAGATACTACCAATTAAACTATGACACAAAACTTTTTTATCACTTAGACTTTCTACTGAAAGAAGTCTTTTAGAATTAACCAGACATAGGTTTTATCATGTATCACTTACTCAACTTGAAAATATAAGCAAAATAAATTATTTTAAGGTAAGCCTAATTTTTTCAAATTCAGAATCTGACTGTTGCAAATCACTTGTTGACGTGCAGTTTTACTGTTTTTCCAGACTACCACCCTCTGTAGCATCAATAATGTTGATAGTGCCATTTTCATAAAATAATTCTTAAAATACTGAATGACTGTGATGTTAGTCTCTTAATCCAGTTTTGCATTATGTATAGCTAGGTAGATTTTCCGTTCCCTTTAGGGGAATATTACTAAATAATTCTAGTTCACCACTTTACTTTATTCCCATACCACTGGTTCCTTACATATGTATATATTCATGTGGCCACTACCAAATCAATTATAGAGCACCTCCAGTACACCATGATGCAGGCATCTGTTGATGTGCATTCTTGCATAGGTAATGATAATCTTATTATGAATTGCTGTCTGGCCAAAAATTTTGTAAGATATCATTTATTACAAGACGATCCTAATTTTTAGATATGTTAAAATGGGCAGAGTAAAATTAATAAAACTCAAAATATCTTTTTGGTTAGATCAATATTCAATGTTTATTTATTAGAATCATATAGATGCTAATCATTGCAGAGGTGAATTTACCATGAAATTAATGAAGTTCCCCCGACTAGGATGGGAATCTTCAAAGCCCCTGGGACAGGACCTCACAATGTGCTCATATGATGATATTTTTTGTAAAAATTATAAAAGATACTTTAATTGCCACCAGTTAACTGGCCGTTTTTACTCTGACTTCACATGTATTGTCTGTCACATTTCTTTTCACGATTTGTTAAACATAATCATATTTGTAGGGGAAGCTGACATGAGGATACGTAGAGTTTGGGTTTAGAGGAATATCTTTATTCCTCTAGTAGTTTTCAGTCACTTCCATGTACCGTTAAGATGTTGCTAGCCACCTTTTTAAGCTGTCGTTGTTACTGCTAACTGCCAACTCACTGGGTATCATGATCTGAAGTGCAGCGTGAAATCTTATTGCAATATGAAGGGGTGCTAGGGAGCCGAGCACTGGGAACACGGAGGAGAAAAAGAGTTTGAAATGGAGCCTTAAGCTAGTCCATGTAATATAATACATGGAGGATTCAGTTCTCTACTCAAAGTACTGCTGTTCTTTTAGAAATATACTCCACGCTGCAGCTGTATCCTGACATTGACAAATATAACATAAAATTTATAATACACTACTACAGTAAGGACATCAACAAACTGCTTGAGAGCTGTTGATTCAAAAACTATCGAAGATCAGTCTCTGCATCAGAAAATTTGAAATATCCTGAAATCTTACTACTAATATATGAAGAAAGTTTGATAGAGATTTTTTCCCCAAATTTGACAAAAATCTGAAACTTTACTTGACGTCAGCATTATTTAGCTAAAGGAAAAATTTCTCAATTATCAATAATAAAGCAAAAATTTTGATCAGTATGCTAAAGACTGAATTATGTGTTTTTCCTCTCTCTACAGAAAATGATATTACAATATTATTTTAATAAGAAGAGAAGATTATAACATATATAGCCAAAAATGTAGGTAAAATGTATTACTGGGGTATGTGTCAGGAAGTTAATTAATAAAGGTAGCATTTTATTTCTCTGGATATTGTGATGTTTGCAGTATTCTGTATGTTTTTAATTTTGTAATTTTTGTAAATTATCTTATTCTAAATAAATATTTACTCACAACAAATTTTTGTAACTTCATATTCTTTTTTAGAAAGAGAATCCCCATAATTGTATTCACTTCTGTCCCCAGTAAGTCTGGAATATTTCCTATGGTTACCTTTTCATTCCTGCATACTGGCCTCCTTGAAATCTTTAAAGCACATCCTGCTCCTGGTTCAGGCCTTTGCCTCATCAGCATGTTCTTTTCAGACATAGCAACATCGCTTGCTCTGCACTTCCTTCTGGGCAATATTCAGAGGCCATATATTAGGGAGAACTCACTCACTATCCTCTATAAATAGCACCTCTAACCACACTAGAGTTGTTAGATAAAATACAGGACACCTGGTTACATTTAAATGTCAGATCAACAATGAATAATATTTTAGTCTAAGTATATCTCCCAAAACGCATGGAATATACTCATAGTAAAAATTTATACACTGTTCGCCTGAAATTCAAATTTAATCAGGGATCATGTCTTTTTTTTTTTTTTTTTTGGCTAAATCTGGTAATACTGTTCCCACAGTTTCTATTCCCTTACTCCACTTTGTAGCACTTATCACCATGTAATATACTAGACATTTACTTTTTGTTCCTTCCCATGTTCCTCACTAAACTGTGAGCTCCAAGGTAGCAGGGATGTTTGTCTGTAGTTCACTGATGTATCCAAGCACCTTGACTGGTGCCTGGCACATAACAGGCACTCAATGAATATTAATTCTAAGATTAATGAACAAGCAGTCTAAACCTTACAACTTTACCTCTTAATATTGCTCAAACCCTCTCCTTTTTCTATTCTAGTAACACCCACTCTAATTAAGGGCCCAGAATATGGCTATCGTGTTCTAACTGGTCTCCTTGCTTCCAGCACACTGGTTTGAAATCCATTCACTATAAATAACTGATTGACCTAAAACACAAATCTAAACAAACCATTCCCCTGCATAGACTCAACAGGACTACAGCAACTACAGCAAAAAATCCAAGCACCCTGGCATGTTACTTGTGGCCTTCTTCATGGTACCTACACCAACCTCTCCATCTCATCTACTACAGCCCTCCAATAGGTCCCCATCCATAAGTTACCCTTCACACCTCCACATCCATACTGACTAAGTTACTTCTGCCCATAGCACTCTCCCTACCCCTTTTGTCACCTAAGTCTTTCATATTCTTAAGGACACATGTCAAGTACAATTCTCCTCCAGAAATCCTTCCCTTACACCCATGGGCTGAACTCAGTATGTCTTTCTGGAGGGTTTTGTTGTTGCTTGTTCGTTTGTTTGCTTCTGGACCTCCATAGCACTCTGTGCATAATTCTGTCATGGTATAGTCTACAGTGTATTACCCTCCCCACATCCCATTTCCACTGAGTTTGAATTTTTGCATGTAAGTCTCAGGGGGATTTAGAAATCTCCCAGATCACTGTGTTACTAGATGTGGTCCTTATTTGGGAAGGACTACTCTAGTTTAGGTGAATGCTGAGTAACTGAGAGGTTCTGGTAACTTATTCACCCCACGTTAAACTTTTTTGCCTGATAGAACTCCCCAAGACTGATGGGGAGAAAGAAGTTTATTTTGCCAATGTCCCAGGAAAGTGCAGTTACTTGAAGAAATTTTTCAATTCGTAACTCCACAAAAACTTCTTATAAAAAGAAAACATGGAAATATACCACTATGGCACACAATTTTTCTCTCTGAGTCCCTCTTTTCTTTCATTAGAGATGATCAATTAACAAAGAATCAATTAAATAATTCCACACAGCATTTCACCTGCCAGGAACTTTGTTTAAAAAAAAAAAATGCTCACTGCACACTTTATTCCACTCTCCTATACAACTTTTTCATCCTACTAGATTGCCCCAAAATTGAGGAACCTATTTCAATTTTTTTAAATTTCCTAAATTAAAATAACTTCACGGTAAAATATAACCCAAAAGAGGTGTATCAAATGTAGGATGTTGAGTAGAAAAAGAAAACTGTAGTGTCCCAAAGGAGTCTGAGAATAAGGTCTGAGAATTACAAGATGGAACCTTCCATCAGATTGCTGTTCAACTTAATTATGGTTTAAGATATGCACATATGAAGTTAATATTCAGGATCCTGGTGATTTAAAAAGCAGCAGTCGACCACTATTTGAATTCATAGTCTTATAAACTATCTTTTCTGATGAAACAACTAAGCACAATATGATATCAGTGCTCAGATTTCTGGAGAGAGAAAGCAGTGGCCCTATTTTTTTTTTTTAATGATGCATATGTAATTTGAATACAAAAGGGGAAATTATGTAAATACCAAGGGGACACTACAGAGCTTCTAACTTTTCAGTCCCAAACCAAGTAGAAATTCCCACTTAGCTCTTTAGGTCTATTTGGAATGTCATTGCACACAGACCAATGTCATGCTCTTAAAACATTCTCTGAGCCTCGGGCTATGCTCATGTCTGTCATAACTTTGCATGGTCAGAAGTGGAGATACTAAATTAAGGATGAGACCTGGACTGGTTTGATTGAAGCTGCACTGATAATAACCCATTTCTACCTGCCACTCCTCCCCATGGTTGCTAATAAACACTATCCAGGGACATATGCCCCAGGGAAATAAGAGAAATAATTGTCCTCTCCAAGCCTCCACTCTGGTCCAAAGAAGCTCTGACCCTCGCTTTCTATGTCTCAGCAGCTGCTTTCCACAAATGTCCAATGCCGATCCCACCTCCCCAGGGTCCAATAAATCTATGTTAGGCAGGCACCACATCCTCCTAGAACTTCCTGGCTCTTCTGTGTTGGACAGTTTGGCATGGGATCATTCAGTTTTATCCTCTGAATCCTGCCTTGTCACTGTCACAAGGAAGCAGCTTGGCATAGTAGGAAGACTTCAAGCGTTTGGAGTCAAGTCTAGACTCCCTTACTCACTCATGGCTATGTGACCTTGGATAAGTTACTTAACTACTCTGGATCTTTTCTTTGTTGTTTGTTTTCCTAAGTAAATATAGATGCATTTTACTTACAGGATTGTAAGCACGAAATGAGAAAAATATGTAGTACGGGGACTACCATATAAGATGTGTTTGGTAAATCTTAGTTCCCATCACTGCCATGGAATGCACTCCACCAAAAACAAAGTCAATTCCACTGAGATTGTGTTGTGCTGATGGACCTTATCAGGGCAGTTGACAGAGCTCTTAGTCAAGCTGTCTCTACCACCATGGCAAGATCTGGATGCTTCACCCTCTTGAGCTTCATCTCGGATGTATATAACCCGTGCTCATTGTCATGCTCAAGCCATCTGGCCTTCCCTAAGTTGAAACATTTTGAGTTCTTGCTTTCTCAATTTTGCTGATACCTTTCTCCTGACTCTTCATTGAACTACTCTTTAGGTGTCATTTGAAATGTCATCTCCTCAGAGAAGCTTTTTCTGTCTATCTGTATCTAAAGGAAGTCCTTCTTTGTATCTTTTTCTGGACATGCACCACAATCTGTAATGATTTTATTTGTTTGGTCGTGTAATATAATATAATCTCCTTGAAGATCTTTGTAACCTTTGTATCCCTCATGCCCAGGAAGGGGCTGGAGCATAGCAGATGTATAATAAATACAATATCTGTTGAATGAATGAATGAGTGAGTGAACAAATTATGGTCATTTCATCGCTGCCTCAGTTTTAAAGAAGCTCTTTGCTGCATTCCCCATTTAGATAAATCACTGGGTGGAATTGATTATTTACTTAGCGTTGAAGAAAGAATTTGTGAAAAAGTAAATGAAATGTTGGTACTATGATTTTCTCTTAATGAATACTCAATATATATTAATTATTTGTGGTGATATTTTTGTTAATTAAAGAACAGTAGCCTCAGTGTTATAAGAGCACACAGTACCTTCACTTCCCTTTGCCTTGGTTTTCTCAACTATAAAATGAGAAAACTAATAAAATGTATGTCATGTGTGTTACAAAGATTAAATGAGTTTATAGATGTAAAGTGCCTGAAGTGGTACCTGGAACACAGTGCTAAAAGTGCTAAATCATTTCCAGAATTGATATTTACTTCAGTCTAAGGCATAGACAATTTCAGATTAACTGATTAATTCATCTCACTGAAGCCGCAGATGTAAGGAAAGGCAGAATCTATGCAGCCTGGATTAAGAGCCCTGCTGTCATACACAGGGTTAAAGAAAAGTCTGTAATTCCTATTTGGTGAGAATTAGTATAATTTGATACTGATATTACCTGACAAGATGAAAATGTTGTTCCACTAAAATCCCTGGAGAGATTATATCCTCAAAAAGTTTCGGAGGAAACTGTATTTTCACTAACAGCATGTGACTATCAAAAGGTATTTTAAACCCATGCTGACCAAACTGATCAGAGATAACCAAATATTTAAGAATATTCTGGTCTAATGGATACCAAAGCTTGTTAGATAAAATCCATGCCAGTTGGATTTATCATAATAATAAGTCAGCAAGTCCCTGGATTTGTCTGATATACTTTCTGCTCTGTATTATCACAACCCTTGGATAAAGATTCATTTCAGTACCACAACTAGTAAGATTTTTTTATATTATTCTACTACAAATTCAGAGTTTTGAACTGACAATAAACTCAATGTGTCTGTTTATAAAGACAAAAAGTTTTTTAAAAATCCATGTTAGTAGAAAACTAAAAATAGCAAATGGTCCCATATTTATATCTCAGTAGTCAGAATACAAATAAACATCCTTGGTGAAAACACACCAGTGCTTTCAATTAAGGTAATATAATTGCATGCTTTGAAGTGGAATAATGGAAAAATCTGACAATCCATTGTATTAACATGAGGCACAGACTTTAGAGACACATAAAAAATAACATTTAATCTTTGTAAGGCATCTGCTTCTATATACTTTTTGCATAACATTTATGTATTGTGTGTAAACACACACATTAGATAGATAAATAGATAGCTGGATAGACGAACATATGTTAAAAAGCTCAATGAAATCTGGTGCAACCCATTAATTCACTTCAGTAAGCCATTTCACTGCTATTGCTACAAGTTCTATTGTCTTCTGCAGTTTCATTGTTTTCAAGAGGTGGTAGAAAAACTTTACACATTTATACTCAGTCAATTAATTTACTTACCTGGCACAGATCACAAAAGACTGATGTGAAGGTAGAGGACAAAGGCTCAAATAGACTAGACAATGGTGTAAAAGCTGAGAGCAATGATTTTTATCCTATGTATGTCTTCAAGTGTTTTATTCATTTATAGAGTAGAGTGCAATGTACAACCATTGAAGAAAAAATAACAGGTCAACTAATAGTCTTGTAAATAACTATTTGGAGCACACAGTTGTTTTCCCCATTATTCATGAGATTCCACTATTATTTTGTCATCAGTTTTCAAGTATCACAGTTCCCCTTCTTTGCTCTCTAAATCAACTTAAACAAAACTAAGCATTATTTGCAAATTTCTTTGTTAAGAATCCTAGTTTCTGGGCCTCTGACTCTGCCTACTGCAGTATTTGAATGTATAAAATTTAATTAAAATTATCACTTAGATTTCTTTATCAAGAAAGACTGAGACTTGGAGCTCAAGATAACTAGGAAGGTGGGGAGGGCATTTAAGGTAACCAATTTGGTGAATGAGTAACTAATATTCCAATACTGATGGTCGTAATTTATAGGCCTTTAGAAACTCCTTTGTAAGACGGATTGTAGGCCAATGGTTATATACTATAAAAAGAAGCTTCATTTAAAAAAAAAAAAAAAGAAGTTTCATTGGAACATTTGGTCTAGATTTAAAAATCAAGAAGCAAGGAAGGCAGCAGTTCTAGAAGAGAGCAAAGAATTAATCACAGCTGTCTTGCACCCATCACCAATAGATCAGTTACAATTAGGGAAGCTTTGTTTTAATTTCAATCTCTCACCTTCTGCCACAATCACAACAAATTGTCCTCCTACTTTTATCTGAGAGGATTTTTTTAGCATTTAAAAAAAAAAACTTCAGCCACTTTGTAGCACATAAAATTATCCACTCGAAAGTCCCATAATGCAAACATGCTACAATATTCCAGCATGGAGTAACTTTCTGTAACGTAAAATATTATGACATGAAATTGATTTCATAATCTACACTGCTTATGTTGTGAACTATTCAATTTTGTGGATGTAGATTCTTTAGTAAAATGTATATGTTGAACCCAAAGATGCATTTCATCCAATAGTTCCTAAGGATTTTATAAACATACCTCTGAAAGGCCTCTTGGTACTCATGATCAGAGTTTCGGTCTGACAGTCCTGACAATGAAACCAAAATATCCATCAGTGCAACTGGTATGCAAAAGGTGTGCTCTCAGTGCATGGCCATGAGTGCAGTTCCTGCCTTGCCGGAACCAATGTGGTAACTGGACGCTCTGGGTCTCATTGTTCTGTTTTCATCAATGTATAACATCACAGAATAAATCCATCAACAGAATTTTAGGCACAGGTTTTAAAAATTGTGTCAAAGATGTAATTGATCAGTCATAAGTGTATACCATCCAAGAAACTGAGTCAAGATGCAGCATTACTAAGGGCATTAATTTAAATAAAATTAATGAAAATTAATAAAATTTTTAAAAATTAATAAAATTTTTAAAAATAAACTAATAATTTAGGGATGAGCTATACTGTTTCTGCTCTGACTGTATCCAGTGTACCAAACCATACTGAGTTTAGATGTCTCTTCAACACAGATAGGTTGGCTACTAAATATATATAATCTGGAAGGGAAATAATAATCGTTTTTTATAATTTTTTTTAAATTGGTCATTCTTTAGAGTCACATGTAGGTGGAGATAAACATTAAATAAGAATTATTTTTAAGAAAGAAAGGTGAGAAAGTTAAAGTTTACTAAAATAAAAAAATGAGGGGGGTATACAAGTAATCTAGGGGCAGGCATCATTTATCAAATTGCCTTTTTCTGCCAGGAAAATTCAACATTTATCATTCCGCTTATGTTTACCCTGTACAACTTTTCAGGGGTTAAAAGCTTTGTGTTTCAGACTCTGAAACATTGGAAAAATCATTCAGCTGGTTCATTTAGGGGTCTTTGTAAATTCTGAGAGACATTTGAAGTGTTGTGGTGGGTTTAGAGTCAGGTGTTTGAAAGCCTTGGCACTCCTGGGTGAAGCCATCTCAGATACTAAGATGGAAATACAGCAAAGAAAAATAATAACACATTAAATTCTAATTCATTGTTGTCTTAGAGCCTGAAGGCCTCTGAGAAGTTTAACAAAAGACCACTAAGAAAAACATGCTTGAAATACACTCCAAAGAGGAAAAAGTAAGCAATGAACCTCAAATAGTTCAAGGCAAAAGGCACACTAACAGTGTGTTGGACCAAAAATAAAAGTCTAAAGAGAAACTAAAAAGCTTTGAGACTGGCCTTTAGGATGGTGCATATGAGAAGGGGAAGAATTTCTAGTTAAAGTCCTTTAAGATCCAACAGATTACACATTTTGATGGCCAATAGTATCATTCTGACCTTGACTGCTGCTGTAGGAAATAGCTGGGCATTCAAATATTGCCATGTATTTGCTCCACGTCAGTCAGACACTGACGATAGTGATGGCCCAAGAATAGAGGTCCTTTTGCTGTATTCTTTGTTCTTTGTAGGAGAAAAATCCGAGAAAGATTTTCCATTATACACCAAATAGCATTCTTTCTGGCAGTCCATAATAGCGGGGAAAGGGAAAGGATTGTTAAGTGAGGAAAAAGTTTACCTAGGGAAATATATACATAAAGAAACTTCTGTTTATCACATGCCAATATAGTCTACAATTCTACTAGGTACTTTGTGTGAATTTATATAATTCTAAAAACACTCAGATGTAGGAATTATTAATTCTATTTTGTAGACATGAAAACAGAGATGGAAAGCAGTAAGACATTTGCCCAAGGCCATTCAGTGACTGAGCAATAGAGGAAAGATTTGCAGCAAAATCTGTTGAGTCCAAAGCCCCAGTCATTAATCATTATGTTTTTCTATCTATTATTAAATCTCAAGGGTTGTGAGATCATCTCAAGTAAGTCCAAGCATTTCATCCACCTACTTTAGGCAAATATTATCTAGAACATCCTAGATCTATTGTATGCTATAGAGAAGTAGCTGACCTCTAGGTGGCTCTTAAGAATCCACCTATGAAAGGCACTCACTGCCAAAGCTGCACCCAACCCTTCTACCAGTTAGGTTCCAAAGGACACAAGTGGTGAACTCATTTCATTCAGATGACAAAGATTGTAATTCCATCAACCTGGTGCAGAGAATCAGACCAATATCTGAAAAGTTTCCCATTCATTAAACCATAGCCACAACAGAAAAACTCCACAATCTTGTGTGAGGAATATTCCACTGATGCAATTTCAAATGAAGACCATCTCCCTGAAAGATCAAACTCTTTACAGAAATTATTTTAATGTCAAAACAATTAAGAAGCCCTCACCTACAATGATCAAGTAAAATGGAATATTGAATTTCCACAAATCTGGGGCATTATTTCAACTGTTGATATTATTTCAACTGTCCTCAAAATGGATTCACTGATCTAGTACTGAATAGAAAGCACTCACCTAAAATCACATTAAAAATTTTTCTGCAAAATGAGAAAATACTGTCTTATACAAATACTTTCCATAATAGTATAAAAACTATGATTTAAAAAATTGAGTCCTAAATGTCTTAGCTAAAGTTGGATTAGCTTTCAAAACTGAAATGATATGCGAATTCTGAGAAAGTCTCAATTTGAACTCAGTAAGATTAACCATTCACAATAGAAAGCCATTTCAAATGCAGCATTTGGGAAGGACCATCCATCACAGAGACTAGCGCATTCTCCATGCTAGATGAAGCTTGGAACTTAATGGGAGGTTACTGACAGCTTTCATCTTCATAGCTGTCCCTGGAATTTGTTAACAAATCAGTTCTCCTGACAGGGAGATACTAGAAGAAACTCACAATATCCCAAAGAATACAATGCAAGAAATGCAACCTCATATAAACCTATTTGTTCAAGGGTTTGAAATAAGTAAGTGTACCTTTTAGAGATCAACCAAGTATACTTCATAAACCTAGCCTTATGGTTTTTATCACATTTGATACAACTATTTCTAGCAAACAAATAGTGACAAGAATTCAATGTGTCAGAATTTCCAAATTCCTTTTCTTTTTTAAATTGCAATTCTCACAATCCAGTTCTAGAATCAATTATGTCATCAGCAGCTTATTAAAATGCGTATAGTGTAATAACACGTTCTGTCTTGATTCATTCTCAAAACAATCCTCTGTGATAAGTACTATTGATCCTCTGTTGCAGATAAGTTAACTGAGGCTCTCAGAAGTTAAGGAACATGCCTAGATTATACTGCTAGGTATTGGCAGAATGACCAACTTTTTTCCCTTCAGTAAAATTTATTTTTCCATAGAGATGGAGAAGTAGCCTTAGAATTGAAGTGAGAATAAATAAAACTTTCTGTTTCATGTGAATTAACAACAGTATCTTTTAAATTTTATATGTGCTAAAGAGAGTTAAAAATAAATTTTCTTTTTTTATTAACTTTTATTGGAATTTAGTGGCTTTAAAAACTAAATTTTCTTACAGGCATTTTTAGCTTAAGCCCTACATAAATCGTGTGTGCGTGTGTGTGTGTGTGTGTGTGTGTGTGTGTGTGTGTGTGAGTGAGAGAGAGAGAGAGGGAGGAGGGAGAGAAATTCTGAGAAAGTCTATATGCCATATATATATATATATATTTTATATATATATATATATATATGGCATTTCTCTATAGATGAAGTAGGTGACTTCCTTGATAGAAAATTCGAAAGACTGATATAAATCCTCTGTCAAATTCCGATCAAACTGCCACCATCACTACACTTACCACCAGCATTTCACAGTTCCTTAAACTTCCACCATGAGTCATATTTTTGAGTTGAGGCATCAAAATGTTACAACTACTGTGTTATTGAGTGAGGCTGGGGATGTATCACATTAAATTGTTATAATCCATTAATATCATTCTACAGTCTTGTTTAACTGATTAACTATAATCATGTAGGAAGTCCTTGAAGAACAGGATCACCCAGAACAAGAACAGGTAAGTTTGACACTAGAGGATGGAAAAGGGAAAGGTTAGGAACCTTCATAGATCTGGTATTCCTAAAATATGCACTTGAATTTATTCCGCCAGGCTCTTCTCAGAGCTGATGGAAATGACCACTGAATGCCTTAATCCACATAGCATTGTAATCAGACAGATATTTTCACATTCTACAGTGTAAGGAACAGCTTATCCTCAGCAGACCCCTGCCTCCCATTATGACAACAGAGTTTTCAGAACTACGGGGCTATTTCTCATGGTGCCAACCACACATGGCTGTTCAGAGCATATTTTCTGTCACTTTTCCTTCTTTCAAGTTCTATTCTCTGTTACTCTTCTTTCTAATGGTCAGGGGGCAAGTGAAGAAGAAATGGCAGCTAAAGCTACATTTTTCATTTATAAACAGTAATTGCATATTTGTGGGTAAACAATCACCTAAATATCAAAGGCAGGTCTAGGACTGGTGCCAGACATACTAGCGTAGCTCTTACCGAAATAGGTCCTGAATCATAAACCACCTATCACAGACTCTTTGAAAACTCCTCCTGATTCGCCCTATATTTAAAAGGAATATGAAAAAATAAAGGATAGTTATTTAGGAGATGCATTATTTTAAAATGCATTTTAATAATTCTGAGATTGACAGGTTAAATTTCTCTACATAGTTTTCTCTAAGTTTGTCCACATATCCTCATATATCTGCATTCCAATGTCAAGAAATAAAAGATTTGTCAATGACCCTAGAGGATACTTCTGCTAAGAACAGTGCTGAGGCCATAAAACCAGCCACTGTGCTCACCCAGGTATGCTCAAACCTTGACAAGTCAAGTCTCTACAGATTTAAAATGTCTTACCATTAGCTTTTCACTTTAAAAAAACTGTCCAGTTTGTCTTTTAAAAATTACCCCTCTCAAATGGTTAATGTCCTTATTATCTAAAGATTTCATATGAAAAATTTAAAAAATACAGAGAACCCAATAAATAGATGAGCAAAGAGTAAGGATAGCTCACAGATGAGGAAGCACAATTAGAATGAAAAGTAACGAAAACTATACAAAACTCTTCAGGGTTTCCATTAGTAAAAGAAAAACCAAATAAACCAAATAGAAACCATCTTTAACCTATAATTTTTTAATTACATAAAATAAAATTGTGGTTGAAGGCAAAAAAGCTCAAGGCTTTTAGAAAGTAATTCAGCAATACATGTCAAGAGTATGAAAAGTAGCCTTTGAACTCAAAGAAATAAAACTAAACGTGAGGAGGCAAAGCATATAAAAATATTTGTTTATCACAGCATTTTTCTTCATAGTGGAAAACTAGAAATAATCTAATACTCAACAATAGGGGAAGAGTTATGTAAATGGAATAATAGCTACTACATTATAATACAAGGTTTAAAAATGAGGAGATGACAAAAGATTGGTCAAGGGCTGCCCTGGTGGCGCAGTGCTTGAGAGTCCGCCTGCTGATACAGGGGACACGGGTTCATGCCCCAGTCCGGGAAGATCCCACGTGCCGCGGAGCGGCTAGACCCGTGAGCCATGGCCGCTGAGCCAGCGCGTCTGGAGCCTCTGCTCCGCAACAGGAGAGGCCACAACAGTGAGAGGCCCGCGTACGGCAAGAAAAAAAAAAAAAAAAAAGATTGGTCAAATGGGGATAACTGTTGAAGTGGAGTCATAGGTACATGAGTTCATTATACTCTCAAAGACACAGGGAAATTCTTGGACTATAGCATTAAAGGAAAGGAAACACATCTATGCTGGGAGAAAAAAGATATAGAAAGAAATACAACAATATGTTTAGTGAAGAATTTTTAAATACTTTTTTAAAGAGTAGTTTTAGGTTAACAAGAAAATTGAGAGGAAAGTACAGAGATTTACCATATAACCCCTGCCCCCATACATGCATAGTCTCCTCCATTCTTAAAATCATTCACCAAAATGATACATTTTTTACCAAAGATGACTACACTGACACATCATAATCAGCCAAGTCCATAGTTGACATAAGTGTTCACTCTTGGTGTTGTATATTCAATGGGTTTGGACAAATGTATAGTGACATGTATCCATCACTTTAATATCATGCAGAATATTTTAACTGCCCTAAAAAACCTCTATGCTCTGTTTGTTCTTCTCCCCCCACCCCCCTAACCCCCACTCCTGGCAATCACAGATCTTTATATTGTCTCCAAAGTTTTGTTTTCTCCAGAATGTAATATAGTTGGAATCATGTAGAAAGAATAAGTTTAAAAAAATTTTAGAATCCATATTTATAATGAAAAACTAATAATTTGCAAATAAATATTACCCTCTTTATGAAATGCATGGAAACCATTAGGATTCCTCCATGAAAATAAACAAGGTATTGATACTATAAGCAACGGTATGTCAATAAAATGGACAACATGGAAGATATGGATAAATTCTTAGAAAGGTATAACCTTCCAAGACTGACCCAGGAAGAAATAGAAAATATGAACAGACCAATCACAAGTAATGAAATTGAAACTGTGGTTAAAAATCTTCCAACAGGGCTTCCCCGGTGGCACAGTGGTTGAGAGTCTGCCTGCCGATGCAGGGGACACGGGTTCGTGCCCCGGTCTGGGAAGATCCCACATGCCGTGGAGCCACTGCACCTGTGAGCCATGGCCACTGAGCCTGTGCGTCCGGAGCCTGTGCTCCGCAATGGGAGAGGCCACAGCAGTGAGAGGTCCGTGTACCCACAAAAAAAAAAAAAAAAAAAAAAAAAAAAAAAATCTTCCAACAAACAAAAGTTCAGGACCAGATGGCTTCACAGGTGAATTCTATCAAACATTTAGAGAAGAGCTAACACCTATTCTTCTCAAACTCTTCCAAAAAATTGCAGAGGAAGGAACACTCCCAAACTCATTCTACAAGGCCACCATCACCCTGATACCAAAACCAGACAAAGATACTACAAAACAAGAAAATTACAGACCAGTGTCACTGATGAATATAGATGCAAAAATCCTCAACAAAATACTAGCAAACAGAATCCAACAACACATTAAAAGGATCATACACCATGATCAAGTGGGATTTATCCCAAGGATGCAAGGATTCTTCAATATATGCAAATCAATCAATGTGATACACCATATTAACAAATTGCAGAATAAAAACCATATGATCATCTCAATAGATGCAGAAAAAGCTTTTGACAAAATTCAACACCCATTTATGATGAAAACTCTCCAGAAAGTGGGCATGGAGGGAACTTACCTCAACATAATAAAGGCCATATATGACAAAACCACAGCAAACATCATTCTCCGTGGTGAAAAACTGAAATCATTTTCTCCAAGATCAGGAACAAGACAAGGATGTCAAATCTCACCATAATTATTCAACATAGGTTTGGAAGTCCTAGCCACAGCAATCAGAGAAGAAAAAAAAATAAAGGGAATACAACTTGGAAAAGAAGTAAAACTGTCAGTGTTTGCAGATGACATGATACTATACACAGAAAATCCTAAAGATGCCACCAGAAAACTACATGAGCTACTCAATGAATTTGGTAAAGTTGCAGGATAAAAAATTAATGCACAGAAATCTCTTTCATTCCTATACACTAACAACTAAAGATCAGAAAGAGAAATTAAGGAAACAATCCATTCACCATTGAAACAAAAATAATCAAATACCTAGGAATAAACTTACCTAAGGAGGTAAAAGACCTGTACTGAGGAAACTATAAGACACTGATGAAAGAAATCAAAGATGACACAGATGGAGAGATATACCACGTTCATGGATTGGAAGAATCAATATTGTGAAAATGACTATACTACCCAAAGCAATCTACAGATTCAATGCAATCCCTATTAAATTACCAATGGCAATTTTTACAGAACTAGAACAAAAAATCTTAAAATTTGTATGGAGACACAAAAGACCCTGAAGAGCCAAAGCAATCTTGAGGGAAAAAAAAAAAAAAAAAAAACAGAGCTGGAGGAATCAGACTCCCTGACTTCAGACTATACTGCAAAGCTACAATAATCAAGACAGTATGGTACTGGCACAAAAACAGAAATATAGATCAACGGAACAGGACAGAAAGCCCAGAGATAAACCCACGCACCTATGGTCAACTAATCTACGACAAAGGAGGCAAGGATATACAATGGAGAAAAGACAGTCTCTTCAATGAATGGTGCTGGGAAAACTGGACAGCTACATGTAAAAGAATTAAATTAGAACACTCCCTAACACGATACACAAAAATAAACTCCAAATGGATTAAAGACCTAAACGTAAGGCTGAACACTATAAAACTCTTGGAGGAAAACATAGGAAGAACACTCTTTGACATAAATCACCGCAAGATCTTTTTTGACCCACCTCCTAGAGTAAAGGAAATAAAAACAAAAATAAACAAATGGGACCTAATGAAACCTAAAAGCTTTTGCACAGCAAAGGAAATTATAAACAAGACAAAAAGACAACCCTCAGAATGGGAGAAAATATTTGCAAACGAATCAATTGACAATGGATTAATCCCCAAAATATATAAACAGCTCATGTAGCTCAATATCTAAAAAACAAACAACCCAATCAAAAAATGGGCAGAAGACCTAAATAGACATTTCTCCAAAGAAGACATACAGGTATCCAAGAGGCACATGAAAAGCTGCTCAACATCACTAATTATTAGAGAAATGCAAATCAAAACTACAATGAGGTGTCACCTCACACCAGTTAGAATGGGCATCATCAGAAAATCTACAAACAACAAATGCTGGAGATGGTGTGGAGAAAAGGAAACCCTCTTGCACTGTTGGTGGGAATGTAAATTGATACAGCTACTATGGAGAACAGTATGGAAGTTCCTTAAAAAACTAAAAATAGAATTACCATATGACCCAGCAATCCCACTACTGGGCATATACCCAGAGAAAACCATAATTCAAAAAGACATATGTACCCCAATGTTCACTGCAGCACTATTTACAATGGTGAATATTGTAAGCACTATTGTAAGCTTCATGGAAGCAACCTAAATGCCCATCGACAGATGAATGGATAAAGATGTGGTAAATATATACAATGGAGTATTACTCAGCCATAAAAAGGAACAAAATTGGGTCATTTGTAGAGATGTGGATGGACCCAGAGACTGTCATACAGAGTGAAGTAAGTTGGAAAGAGAAAAACAAATATAGTATATTAATGCATATATGTGGAATCTAGGAAAATGGTACAGATGAACTGGTTTCCAAGGCAGAAATAGAGACACAGATGTAGAGAACAAATGTATGGACACCAAGGAGGAAAGTGGGGGGGGGGAGGTGGGATGAACTGGGAGACTGGGATTGACTTAAATACACTAATATGTATAAAATAAATAACTATTAAGAACCTGCTGTATAGCACAGGGAACTCCACTTCACTGTACAGTAGAAACTAACACAACATTGTAAAACAACTATAGCCCAAGAAAAATATTCAAAAAAAAAAGAAGGTATTGATAAAGCAGCCTCCAGAAAGATAAAGAAAGCTAATATATTGATAATAACAGTTCAACTATAGAACATTAAAAGACAAAACAATTTTCAAAGAAACATTATAAGTGAAGAAATAATTTGTTTTCACAAACAAAACCCTTGGGAAACAAATGTCTCCCCTTGGCAATGAAACACTTTGGCAGACTGACTCAGAATCAAGACTGGACAAGGAAGAGACAGAGAAGAACAAAGGAGAGGAAGAGCCAGATAGCTATTCAATAACTGAATCTTTCAGGAGAAAAAGAAGAACGCTTTCTATACAGTTTAAAAAAAAAAAAAGAATAGACAAATGTAGGTCTGTAAGACTTTGCTGAGATGACTTTATAATATTTACAATCTGAAGAAATATTTTAGTTTCTTCTAATCTGAAAGGACTTCTCTTCTTTCCCAGCCTTTCAGGATACTTTGGAAAGAAACCATGACCTGAGGTATTGTTGTCTTTGGAGATTAAGAGAATTGCAGTCCTCTGCTATCATTCTTCTGATCCTCTCCAATTATAAGCAGTTGCAGGCAGTTATGTGTGGCCTTTGCAGCTTGGTGACTACTAAATAATTGGAGTTGAGATGTCAAATATTTCCCTAATGAGCTCAAGGTCCAAAGTAAACCCTGAACTGAGATCACAGTAGTGAGGCATTTCTATGCATCTGCTTCTGGATGGGTTAGAGCTGTTATGCCTCCAAAAACACGTGCATGGTTGCTTGGGGAAAAAGAGAGAGAGAGTGAGAGATAAAACGAGGGGAGGGAAGAAGGGACTCTCTTTCTGTAATAAATTAAGAGGATTATCATTTTTAAATTGCTATTTCTATCACTTAGGTTTAGAAACTCAGCCCTAGAATGATTGATTCTAAACACTTCTAATTCTATTCAAATCTAACTAAGTGTACAAAGCTGGAGAAAGAAGAATTCTTAGAAAACAAAATGATACCATAAGCTTTCCTCAGAAATGACTAGCATATTTGTGGAAGCTTAGCTATTTTTGACAAAAGAGTATCTGGCATCTCTAAGCACAGATAAACACAGGTGTTACTTATAAACACAGCCAAGTCTCATCCCCCAGTGAATGCTCCAGGTTGCTGCCTGTTCTGTCATGCTGAGGTGAAGGTGAACCAGAGAATGCCATAACTCCCAGCCTGGATGACTCTGACTGCAGTAAATTTCTTTTCTAAGTAAGTAGTTAGACCTGAACAAAGATATTGATTGTGCTTCCTGCCCCAAATTTAAAGGAATAATATGGTGATTGAGGTCTATCATTATTGTAAAAGAACTAATATCTCACAGCTTTGGTTAAAGGTCTATTCTGAGACTGTACAGGAGTGAGGAAAAATCAACGTTCTGCTGGTCGATAGGGTCTTCAAATCATGAAACCGTTACAGAAAGATGGTGGACATTTTAAATTAGCAGATTGCATTATAAAATAAATTTGTGTGGTCCCTCCTCAGTGAAACAATCATTATAAGCAACCCGTAATACTGTGAACACAGCTATTTGAATGTTTTATTAAACAAAAGCTTTCCAATCCTTTGAATTGGCATGTTGGCTTGAGATCAGACTTTGCCTCACGATTTGGAGTGTGGACGTTTGTGCTTGTCTCTTTATTGCTTTGGGGATTTTCCCAATGTAAAACCTCTTGGAACTTAACTCTCCAGCTTTGTACAGATGTACTGTAACTGAGTCTTTGTTTATGATCCTCTATCCAGTTTTTTTTTAATGGGAGTAGACAGATTAGACACACTTCTAAGGGACTTATTGTGCATTGTGAGACCTGTGTGCTTAATTGCAAAAGAGAAAACAACATCCACCCAGCTGCTTAATTTATGGATATCAGAAATAGGGCCAGCAATTTCAAAATGGAAAGTGGAACTCTCATCATTCATAAAGCTGCCAAGAGTTTCTTCTGAATTTCAGACTGAACAAGAATGTGTTTTTCTCCAATTACTTTTTCAGACAACTAAATTGAGTGCTCATGGAAGGTGCTTATTTTCCTAAGTGAAGTGATCTATATCACCAGTGAACAGGTGCAACAGAGGGAGTGGCATTTAAGACATTACAAACTTCCTCACATTCAGCTAGTATGCCTTAAGCTTAATCTAGATCCACTATTTCTAGGGATCAATAAAGGTGAGGCTCTGTGGCCAGGTTTAGTCTATTCTTTGGCATTATCTGTAAAACCACCAATTGCAATGATAATTTTTCAGAATCAGCTAGGCCTGGAAATAAACATATTATTTCTCTAATGTATTACCTCATACAATTTTGACTCATTTCCTTCTCTACTTGGCCCAGAGCCATCAATATCTTAGAGACTCCTCAATGCCCTCCAATTAAAACAGAGACGTGTGTTGAGGATGGCAAGGGCAAACCCAATGCCAATAGCTCTCTTCTTGGTTTTGCCTTATTTTTCTCCCAGCTCTCTTTCTGACCTTTCTTTTTTTTTTCTTTTCCCACCTAGCAGTAAGTGTTTTGGGGTACGTCCTGATGACACGAGAGAGCTCAAAACGATCTCTTTCTCGATATGCCAGTCTTTCCAGAGCATTACGAGAACTCAATGGTGCTCTCTTATGAAGCTGTCTTTGAAGCCCCAAGACTTTAGAACCTGCTTCAAATAAGACTGTGTGAAACAATAAGTAATTGCTGTCTTAGAAATTAATTTCTCTTGGATGGGATCTTGTAAAGATTTACTTTAATTATGAAAGTATTTTCAGAGGCATATAGTCTTAATGTAGAGTTTCAAGGTATTGCGAACTGATGAACTTCAGCATGAAACAATGTCAGAAGAGTAAGCCATGAGAAGTACCTGTCAGCATTAAGTAAATGGAGTCAGAAGAGAAAACACATACACATAGAAAATGTTGTTTTTGAAAATAAAAATGTCAATGTGCAATGATCCATTTAGCAGAGGAATGCCATCCTAAATTATTCCACTAGAGTATCTGAAATTCCCGAATGCAACAGATTTTTGGTTACTGTTAATTGAGTCTGGATTCACACCCACAAATTGAAGATAACATGTTTCTGTATCTCATTACTAATTCCTTTAACAAGGTTTCCTCTGAATATTTTTCACATTTTAAGACTTTTGGTTACTGAAATTCCATTTAACAGAATAGTTTCGTAGAGGCACTTCAGTCTTATCCTGTCCAAGTACTTGGGATGCAGCTCTTTAATGAGATGTCCCAATTGTAATTGCCACGTGTTTTCGCAAGGGGCCAGTTTTGCATAGCCACATTTAGGTTTATGAGGAGAGAATAGCATACTTCTGTATACATAAAGATGTATACATCATAACAACTTGACTGTATATCCAGAAACCCTCTAGAGGACAAGGTGTTTGTTCACTCAGCTAGATAAGCTAGAACCTGAAGGGAAGACATGAATCAATGGTACCTACTTTAGCTTAGATATATTGTATTTGGTTTTCTGAATTACTCATAGACTAAGCTCCAAGTTGGGATACTCCTATATATGTACTTTAAAAAATAATTATCACTAGGCTAGGAATTGTGAGTCTCGTTCTAGGTCTGTCACTAGTTAGCTTTAGAAGTGAAGGCAACATACAGCTTCTCAGATGATTTATTCGTTCCCTCATACACAAGATAATAATAATAACTGGGGACTTCCCTGGTGACACAGTGGTTAAGAATCCACCTGCCAATACAGGGGACATGGGTTCGAGCCCTGGTCCAGGAAGATCCCATATGCCACGGAGCAACTAAGCCCATGTGCCACAGCTACTGAGCCTGCGCTCTAGAGCCCGCGAGCCACAACTACTGAGCCCACATGCCTAGAGCCTGTGCTCCACAACAAGAGAAGCTACTGCAATGAGGAGCCTGTGCACCACGATGAAGAGTAGCCCTTGCTGGCCTCAACTAGAGAAAGCTGCGTGCAACAAAGAAGACCCAATACAGCCAAGAATATAATTAATTAATTAATTAATTAATTAATTTTTTAAAAATAGAACTTCATTAAAAAAAATAATAACTGGCTTACATTCTTAACAGGGTTGGGGTGAAGATTAAATGCTACCATACAAAAAAAGCACTTTAATAAAAGCACCATCCAAATATAGGACCATTATATATGCCCAAAACAATCTGATCGTTGGATTGTCACCCCAATTTTTATAAGATTTAAACTGGAAACATATACTAGAATATTAGAAAGGCAACTTTTTATTTGATCTTAAAGAGAAGCCAATGGGAAGCCTCATATGGTTATGACACATTCATTCAACAAGTCTTTACTGAACTCTCATTTCTGAGCCATTTTGTTAATTGCTGGTTAAAAAGTGATTAATAAGTCATATAAACTTTCCTGCATAGAGCTTAGAGTTTAATGGGGAGCTGGGTATTAAGCAGATAATTACACAAAGACTTATATGACTGAAATCATGACAAAGTGTTATAAAGGAAGAATACATTTTGAGAGCATAAAACAAGACCTCAAATATAGTTCAGGTTTTGGTGAAGGTCTCTAAGGAAATGACATTAGCTGAGAACTAAAAGATGAGTAGGAGTTACTCAGATGAATGAAAAGCATAAGATTACAGTCAGAGAAAACAACACGGATGAGATCTTGACACATAGAAAATAAGGGGCAGAATGTAGCTAGATGATATTAGAAACATAGGGAGAGGTAAGATCACACAGGAACCTAGACGTCAGGGATTTGGAATAAATGGAAAATTATAAATATGGGCATAAATAAATGCAGAATTGCAAATATAAACTAATAATTTCTTTTTATCCAAGTACACAAGTAAGAATGTATTATTGCAGCCCTTACCCTGGATCGGTGATTTTCACACCATGCTCTCTGGAATCCTAGACTTCTCCAGAGCTGTCTCAACAGGGGCCTGCAGTGGGCTAGGTGCAGGGAGGACCCCAGGCCAGGAGCATCACGTGGCTCCACCCACAAACCACCCTACTCCTTGTCACCAATCTTAGCTTATATTTTGGGCTTCTGCATAAGAATCATTGGAATAAGGATTCCAAAGTCAAGGAAGGCAGGAAGGCAAGGAGAGTAGAGAAGGAGAGAGAGAAAGTTACTATCTTCCATGAGCAGTAATGTTATTTATGTATGTTATATATGGCCTTCATCCACATTTTCTTCTTTTTTGCATAGAGGAGTTGGTGTTTTGTTTTCCAAGAGCTTATCAATGTTTTCTCTTCTGACTGCTTGCCCATGGATCATCATATTATATCAGATCATTTGTCTTAAAATGGGGCCTAACTCGCTAGTCCACAGGGCCTCGGGAAATCTGTGATGCCTCAGAAGGCAGGCTTATAAATACTCCCTTTATGGAAGGGAGAGCCTGCTTCTTCCACTGGGCGATACTAATTTGCCTTGACTATGGTGGTACTTCAGCAGGCTCTGCTTTCTGAGGTTTTAAAACCTTTTTATTACAGCTTCCAGGGCTTTGTTCAGGATGGCTGATGGTGTTCTGAGACCTGGAGAGAGGGTAATATCAACCGTTGTATGTACTGTACACCAGAGAAATCTGGATGCCGAGCTCAGAGTCCAGACTGAAAAACACACTGTGAGTGACCGCCCACTGGCTCACAGGGAGCAAAAGAGACACAGCCTTGCCCTCCTGTCCTCACACTATGTTCTGTCCCTCAGGTTAGCTGAATGAAGGCTGACACTGATATGAAATGGATGCAGACCTGGCAAACTTGTAAACAGTAATAAAGGAAGGCAAAGAATAAGACTTCTGTCCCAGAGGATTCAATCCCAGAATCTTCAGAGGGAGCCAATCTTGCTGATCTATTTATTATTTTCTATCTACCTGTTCCATCCCAGGTAGAAAGCTACTTTTCATTCTCTCTCTACCCAAGCCAGCAAGCAATCTGGCAATCTCATGCCAAATGATACATTTCTGAGGCTGCCAAATGTTAACACATATTTTGTGGGAAAAAGTTTTTCTAAAATTACCATTTCTGGTTTTAACTTGTTAAAGGGGGAAAGGCATTACAGCAAGCAAGGAGAGAAGGTCATGTTGAAGCCTAACTTGGAGAAACTTCCACATGGAACTTGGAAGTCATTCCAGGATCACCTGCTTCATACTAAAACAGTCCAAGACCAGTTATGAAATCCGACCTGTGCGCTGTAGTTTTAATATCTCAGTAGGAAATATAACCTAATTCACTCTTGTGGCAGAGAGTGGTGGGCTCACCCAGTGTTGAACATACCACTGACATTTTTCAGCTTCCCTCGAAGGTAGGTTAGGGCCACTGACTCTTCTGGCCAGTGGGTTGGGAGCTGAAGAGATACTCTGATCTGACACACTTAGGGGTGGGTATAAGTTCCACACAATCTCTCATCTGATTCCTGAGCCCTTGTTTCACAATCCTGCAGTGACCTTCCTGTTACCACAGGGTACCCCATTGGGATATCACCTGGGCTACCTAGACTGTATCAACTAATACAAACCACAGAATGAAATTAAGGCAAATCTTCACTTAAACCTCCTAACCCTTCAAGCTCTCCATCTACTCAGTGCCGTATTTCTCTAGGTTATGGTTCTCTTGTGTCATGTGATTAACTTGAGTTCTATTCACTCTCCTGAGCCTTGCTTTCTTAAGGATTACCAGCGAGTGGGCTGGGAATACCAACCAACTATTTCTTCTTAGTCTTCATCTTTTTTTACCTCCTTGGAACATTCGGCATTCAGCATTGAAAACTGCCTTTTCTTCCAATTCTCTTTTCCCTGAAATTTTGCAAGTCTACTAAATCAATTAAACAAGAAGTATTTGTTGAGCAACTTCATACACTAAAACTGTCTATGGCCCTTGGACTCTGTTCCTTTATACTTTCCACTGAGATATCTTGTAGCTCTATAAATAGACTCCTTAAGCTTCAGTTTTCTAACCTGTAAAGTAAAAATAATAATGTTCTCCCTTTCTGTTGCTATGAAGATTAAATAGATTAAATGAGGTAGTATTTATAAAGGAATCCATGACAAAGTATTAAATATTGGAATTGCAGAGTCAATCTCCCTTACTGCTGTTGTTGTAAAGTGAGAGCTATTCCAACACTTCAGATCACTATTTGCAGTCTCACCTTTCCAGCAACTGCCAGTCTTACATTTTTAATTTCTAAGGAACATTCCAAATGCAATATTTACTTTCACCTCAAGTTGTTTATTAAAAAAACAAATGCAATATTCATGTTCACCTCAAATCTGATAAATAAGTCCACAAATCCACAATATGTCCCCTTTGAAACCCAACATTTCTTAAGTTTGTATTTCTGCCAGTGGTATCATTACTAACCCAGTCATCAAGGCTTGACACTTAAGTTTCATTTATTGAAGTCTCCTACTGGTATCTGCTTTCCATTTCAGTTTAGTAAGACAGTAACTGAGCAGTAACCCTTGCAATGTTTGCCTTCAATTCAAAATTGAATCAGATACAAGCCCTGCCTTCAGGTTGAAGAAGTATTGAATGGATTTGTCAAAAGAACAAGATGAACACAGTCTGAAGGTTTAGCAAAAGAAGCCTGTACGTTACTGCAACATGAGGTTGCAGTCAAAAAGATAATGACAGCCTTTCCAAGAACCGGAGATACTAATGAGATGGAAGAGAAATTTGGGTGGGCTTAAGGGACTGAAGGTACTGGAGGGCTACAAGGTTGTTTTGCTGTTGTGAGTGAGTGGGATAATAAAGTCAAAGAGTCCTGGGTACTGACAAAGGGCAGTTGTAGCCATGGGAGAGGATTGTTAAAAGGAAAAAAGTTTTTTGAGAAGACTGAAGTTAGGTGTGAGGTGCACTTTCCATGTGGAGATTGAAGGTGTCCATGGTGGTAACAGGAGTGGTGGTGGAGAGGAGGACTAAGATGATGCCAACTTCCTCAGTAAGATGTGGTAGCTGCAACATAACAGAAGACAATTGGAGATGTCTTCATCAGGCTCAGATGGCATGAGCCTCAGGGTGACATAGCACTAAAGAGGCAGTGGGAGAGGTGGGAGAATGCCCTTTGTGAACAAATTCCAGACCTGCATCTTTTTGTAATGGCTACTACCCTGGACCTTGTCATCCATTGCACTATAAAGTGGAGTACAATTAAAAATTGGATGGGTCCTTTCAAGAGGGTTAGTTACTGAAGTAATGAAGTAACTGAGACAGCTCCTTTTAAGAGTTTCTCATATAAAAAGAGGATTTTAGCACGGATTTCAAAGGCATATTAGAGAGATTTCTTGTAAATGTGTGAGCTATTAAAATTATTTACCTTAAATAAATCTCAAGAGTCTTCTTCATTGCTTCCAACTTACACAGGTCACTAACGAAGACTAACAGAGACCACCCACAAAGAAAGCTAAACATTTTATTGGCTCCAACTTAGTTGTGTGGATAGCATCCAAAAACTTCCAGCCCCTTCAGATTTCACAGGATTGTGAATTTATGTAAACCACCGACATTCTGAGGTTAGTGGTGCAAGGAATAAACAGAGAAAGTTGAACAGATAATTCAAGCTGTGTAGCAATTTGGAAAAAGTAGTTCTATCTCAGATTAATAAAATGGAAATTGTGCTTCTAGAACTATGTTGCTTCCTGTTACTGCCAAATCTCTTTTGCATTTGTATGATCAAAAGCTCATAATCCTGTTCAATGCACACAAAATTGGATAATAAAGTTCTCCAAGTGTTATTGTTAGTATCTGCTCACCAATAGCATCACAGAGGGAAAGCTGCATGCATATAAGATGTTACAATATTATAAACTTTTGACTCTTTTTAATACTTTCTTTTCACTGTTCAAAATATGTCTAAATTAAGAATTGAAAAGTCATTTCTATCAGATAGAATATAAGCACATCTATCATATAAATTAGTAATGTGACTAGCTATTGACCGTATGGGAAAAAATTGAACTGCCATAATTTGTATTTTTTTGCATGAAAAACTGAAGAGAGGTTTGGCTACAAAACAAATAGCTGTTCTAAAGTGGCTTTCTTTTTTTCTTTTCCTCCACGATGTTATGTTTGGGCTGTGAAGTAGTGTTATCATCTATTAGTGCCATAAAAGATTGTGCGTGAGGATGGGAATGTGTTAGGGGGAGGGACAGAAGGCTGATGGTGATTAACAGAAATTGATAATACCATATTGATTTTCATTTCCTTTCTCATCCCCAAATTTCCATAAGACAGAACACAAAGAAAATCCCATAAAGACAAAAAATTATGCACATAAACTCTCTCATTGACTCCAACTGCAGCATATTAGAAGAATCTTAAGGGCAAATGTTTCCTTTGGAACATTAAATTGGTACAATACCAAGTATATTTTTTTATGAACCCTTAAAACAATAAATGACTCATGGAAATTCTAAGAAGTGAGATGTAAGCGGGGAGAGAGAAATTCCCTCCAAATTCAGCTTTATCTGAATTTCAAAATCTTTTGACTGGGAGAGGGGTTAAACTTGTCTCTCAAAAAGGGAATATAGTACTTGAAAAGCAAAAGAGCAGGGCTTCCCTGGTGGCGCAGTGGTTGAGAGTACGCCTGCCGATCAGAGGACATGGGTTCATGCCCCAGTCCGGGAAGATCCCACAGGCCGCGGAACGGCTGGGCCCGTGAGCCATGGCCGCTGAGCCTGCGCGTCCGGAGCCTGTGCTCCGCAACGGGAGAGGCCGCAGCAGTGAGAGGCCCGCGTACCGCAAAAAAATAAATAAATAAAAAATAAAAATAAGAGCAAGTTTTGTTTTGTTTCTGGAGTTATAATAGAACTTGAGAAGTTTCCTAAATTTCAACTTGAACAAACCTACTCAATGGATGTCATTCTGGTATCGAGTACTGCAGATGGAAAGGGGGAAGGGTGAGGAGGGATGTGGGGAATGGCATTCTGTCATGTATCTCCTGTTCAACATTACTGAATTATTTATGTGCCAGTTGCTTGCCACATGTTTATCATATAGATTACATGTATACCTTTTAGACAATGAAGAAAAACAGATATAATTTCTTTTTCATCTCACTCTAGAGATGAAAGAAGATTTGTAATCATTAAAGACATGTAGCTGTGTCCTAAAATAGCTTAGGTGATGTTAAACCAAGGAAGCCTGCATGTCAGATGCTGGTATTGACATTATTCTGTGCCACTCTTATTTTAGCGTCTCTAACCATTCATTTAATTCTATCCAAAAAATCAATGCCTTTGCTTTATTGTAAACACAGTATTTAGCACCCAGGTTAATTCTTTCCTCTAATTCCAGCATATAGAAAGGAAGGTTTCATGTTTAAGATAATTTAGCCCACAGAAATAATCAGTTTACAAAAGAAAAGACTGAAAAATTCCTTTAAAAAAATGTTTTTTTTTTTAAATACAAGATATTCACCACAGAAAGGAGAAAACAACTAGGCAATATGAGAGAGAAAGTGGAAAGAAACAGAGAGAGGCCTGAACTGATATAATATCTTAGAGTATTAAATTTTTAATCTCTTACCAGGGCACGCAATTCCTCTCTGTTGGACAGTGTCATCCTAATGCAACCTTCCAATATCCTGATAACTTAGTGTGACCCACAGAGCTTCTCTTGGTTATGTGGAGTTTTCTAGAAATCTGGGTCCACAGTGAGAAATCACTACACTGAGTTTCTCTTGTTGTCAGACAAAGGGTAGGTAATTAACTTCTTGGTATTTGTTGCTCTCCCCTCAAGTTTAGGATCTGTCTTTTTTCCCTTCCTTAAAAATTATGGATTCTAAAACATGCTGGATAAATTCATCAATAAAATGTGTTTGATGTGGAGACACAATAATATTTATCAGTTTTACATTAGTTAAGGTAAAAGGAAAGCCTCAAATATGAGATTATTTTGACATTTATTCTAAAGGTTTCCAAAATTTCCCATGTTTTTCATGAAGGAAATTTAGGGAGTAGGGAAAGAGAATGATAATGATTAATAAAAGATAGACTTCAAACAGTATTTCAAGGACTAAAGTTATTAACTCTTCATTAGTATTCAGAAACCCCACTGGTTTAAAGTGAGTTTCCTTATGCAACTGGGGCTGTGGAGCACAAGGGCCCAGGAGAAAATGATTAAATAATACAGCACATGCTCGAATGCACATGCAAACATTGGCTAAGGATGTGTATGCTTTCCTGCCATCAGAGTGTGATATTCCATAGACCTACCATACGGCTCCATTATGCAGAAGGATCCACTAGAGAACTCCTGTTACGCGGCAAAGCTGAAATGTCTGCCTCTTTTATGCGGGCAATATTCCATTTTAAAATGTTTTCCAATCTGGCTCAGAATCACCCCCTCTGTGAACCAAATGTGTTCGTTACCAAATATTCTCCATGGTTTTCCTCCAAGGACTGACACAGCCTCCAGGTGTTAGCAATGACCTAATCATATAAAAGCCAGAATATTTATCTACTCTTACCCCCAAGAAAATATGGATCTGCTTCCTTCTTAGTCTACTTTGCCTCAACAGTCTTCATGTATCTGCTGATTATATATTTGTAAATCTCTCCTTTTATCTCCCCAACAGATGCATGCTGTGATGAGAAATACCGAAGCACACATTAGAAGCAATGATGGTTATCATCCTAGCAGAGGCTGATGGGCTTCCTCAGATCTTGCCATGGAACCAATGGAATGCCAGAAAATGATTGGCTGGGGAGTTCTTCCACATTGTCAGGAGTTTTGGAAAAAGGCTGTAAGAGAATGATGAGAAAAAACCTGGAGAATGGCAAATGCTTCAATGAAGCAATCTGTTACATTCCTCCTTGCAGAGAGGGATGCCTGGCCTGAGATGAGAAGAGAAGTAATGGGACTGAGAGAAAGCAAAGGAAATAGAAACTGAGGAGAGCAGCACAGAAAGCAAAGATTTATAGCATGTATCATAACCACTTTCTTATTTTGAGCTTCTCCTCAACTTAATCCAACTTCTACGTTGGATTGAAAATTTGGTTGAAAATTTATTATTTCCCTTATATATTTGTAGAAAACAGACCAAAAATGAGTAAAAAAAAAAAAAAAATGGAGACAGAAAAAAGAAGACAAAAATGCAGGGGACCAGGAGTCCAATTCCTGTTTCTCCTGCTTCTGTCAGACTAAGTGAAACATTTAAAATCATCAGCAGATATTGGCTGACCCTCATCATATTAAAAGTGGCTATTCAAACCTTTTAGAGAAGGACCTGGTCTTTGACCAAGGTACAGCATGTACTAATAGCACTTTGGGGACAATGGCCTTTCGATGACCATCAGGTACCAGTGCTTCTAAATTGGCCAATTTCATGTGTCTGGAGGCCAGAAGACATACAATCACATAAGAAAAACACTTTAATCCAGTCATTATAAGGTAGGAGCAGAACAGAGTAGCTGAGGTATTTATGGGGATAACTGTAATTTCAGCCTAGCTTCATTCAGTCAAGAAGATTGCTTCCAGTCTACTAGAAAACACTTCCAATAAGCTTGAATTACAACCTCAGTATCGCTCCATCTGTGAAATAAAGAGATTTCCTCAATGTCATAGTAACGTTTACTATCTAAAAACTGATGAATATCTTCCCCTCTAGAAACAAATAGGTTGTTTAATTTTAATCTCTTAGCAGACTGGTAGCAACAAAATTGGTTTTGCATTTTCTCTTTTCATTTACTTTTTGGCAATTCATCACTGGCCTTAAAAAGATGAGAAGATAGATTTTAGTTGCCATCTTCTATGGTGGTTTTCATTCATTAGTTTTCTTTTCTTCTTTCTTTCACCCTCCAATCTCCGCCTCTCAGGTTACATCAGCTACCTCTCTTACCACAAGCTCACATAATTCCTGTCGTGAGTCTTTGCAACATCCAATTTGTTATGATGTACTATGCATGCAAATGTAATTGCAGAGGAGGAGTTAAGCAGAATGACAGCTTAAAGAGGCATGCTTTTTTGACTCTGTCATTCCCAGAAAATAGCATGAAGAGATCTGGGACAACTAGATGTTGTGATGAAAACATTATAATGTCAGGATATCAAATTAAACAACAGAACTCTCCTACTGAATCAACATCATCTGTCAAAGGCAATGAGAGCCCCAAACAGAGAAGAAAGCTATATGAAGTTGAGGCCATTATTTGTCCTAAAATCTGCCTCTAATTTTTACATTGTGAAAAATAAAATAAAAATTGTGCTTTCAGCACAATACTTTTGAGTGAGAACTGTATAAACTTCTTTTGTCACACCATATAATTAGTTATTTTCAGACCACTTAGTTTGTGAAAAGTCATATTAACAAAAAGAGTAACCTAGAAACTAACTCAATAAATCTTAATGGCACTAACCACAATCTTAAAAATTAAGGGATTTTACTTTGATCTTATGTCTAAAGAAGAAAACTACAACGATATGGGAATAACTTACTCCTTACAAATCAAGTATCGCAGAACATGACATATCCATTAAAAGATGGATAACAGGAGTTGTTCCTTGAACTACAGTGCTAGAAAAATCATCTACAAATTATTAGTTTAAATTGCCAATAGACCTCTGAAACATGGTCTCAAATGGAATCAATTTGTATGAAGTAGATTTCAGACAATACATTTTAACTTCAAAAAAAATTCATTGTCCTGATGCTTACATGGTAAAAAATGAAATGGGAGCTTCTTCAGACTGACTCTTGACCTGGAACACCTTCCCTTCCAAACCAGGCTTTTCCCCTTTTCATACCGACCATTACACATACTCATTATTTCTGGAGACTCAGAGAGGTTTGGAAAATATTCACAGAAAGGAGTTTATATATATGGGGGAAGAGTCTATAGCTGTGTAAAAATAGAACTAGTGAGCAGGTCTAATTGGTAAGAAATGTTTAGCTACACAGGCTAAGTCCATTGTCATGAAGGTTCATTCCTATCCTGTTATGATTTACACATTTAGGGACAATCCAAGATGAAGAAAAAGTGCTCTCTCCATGTGTAGTGGAAGATGGCAAGGAGAACATCTTCTTAGGATGGATGCTCAAGCAGAAACCCTGGCCTAAAACTAGAGCTCAGTAGAATTCTGGGATTCAGGTTGGAGACCTGGTTCTTGCCTTTATTTATTTCTCTATTTTGAGAATTTGTTTGTTTATTTATTTATTATATTTTAGGACAGGAGTCAGTTTTATTTTCTTTATCAGCCTTGAAGCCAGACTTGCACAACACCTTTGTACTTGGGAAAATGCAAATCTTGGGGAAGAGCCAGGCAAGTCTTGACATTGTACCCCTCCCTGCTATTCACATCCCTGCTCAGCCTGAGAGACAGACTCCTTCTGACACTAGCCTGGGATGCACATGAATACAAGGTGGAAACCAACTGACACAGTGACCTGTACTTTCAACACGTCTGCTGCTCTGATAACAGTGAAGGAGTCCAGCTGGGCTTCCACTTCCTTTTTTATTCTTATTTATGGAATAAATGCTGTCCTAATAAATAATCATTAAGGGAGACTGACTTTACAACTCTAGACAACTTCCAATAATGTTAGAACTAATTCTGTAGCTCAGATTAGCTTCGAAGAAAGGGCAGTTCAGACAATACATCAGCACTGTGCGACCTCATCAGCATATTAAGGAAGTGATGCAATAATGCACTGCACTGGATTGGGAGCAGGTAGAAGGAGACTCTTGGATGGCTTGGGATCTAAACCATTGGACATCACCCTGTGTGAAAACAGAACTCTGCCACCTAGACTTCTGATTGTCTAACAACCGTGTACCCTTCTCCTAAATTCAGGTCAACTTTTGACCTAAATTAAAGTTGGTCTTGCCATCAAAATCTAAACTAGAGACATAGCTTTTTAAACCTTAGAGGTGATGGCTATTCTGGGCCCCCAGGATGGCTCATCAGAATGCACCACTGAGAGAAAGGGACAGTTGGGGTGGGTTATAAAAGTATCTTTATTTCCTCTTTTCTCAGTGTATCTATCACTCTGGTTCCAGCTATGTCCATAACAGCCCCTCCAGCCTTTGTGGGACTCCTGCTAGCTAATTTCTTCACCCATCCATATCTCCATCCTCTTGGCCAAATGACTTCCACACTACTTTCCCTGACTCTCCAATAAAAATTAACTGACCCATCAGTGATTTGCTGAGTGTGACTCTGTGAAAGCCTCTACCACCACACTACCCTGAAACAGCTTACTTGCTCCTCCAGTACTCAGACAAGTCTCAGGGGTCCAAGGTTTGCTCAATTATACCAAATTGTCCTAATTCCAAATCACGGCCTTAGGATTATGACAGAAGCAGAGGAAAGGAAAGTAGGAAAAATTGTAAAAGATCCCAGCTATAACTGCAGGTGGACAGGGAGAAAAGTAACAGCAGCATAATTTAAAGAAGTCTGTCCCCTAAATGCACAGATAAATGATTTACAAGTCACAATTTTAAATCACGCTGCCTAATGTTATTGAGAAGTGCAAGAAATATAAACCTCTATAAGAACATTGATAGATTCTGATATTTAACACATATTTTAGTTAGAATGGTTCTGCCACTGGTATCAGTAGGGGGAGAAAGAAAGCTCTTTCTTTTAATAAATGGTAGTTGGACATCCATTCGGACAGTGTGAAACACCAGCTACCTTTAAGAATATTCATCACCTACCTTGTTAGACTTAGATGCCATCTTGTGCTGGGAGGCAAACTGGTGAACTCTGTGACTTCTCTAAGTCCTTCATAGGCCTCTGATTTTAGATCTTTGATTTTCTATTTATGATCTTCCAGGGCAGAGGAATGGAGTTGATTTATTCATATTAAGTCCATTGATATATTTTGAATAAGGTACAGAGGAGGGTTTTGAATGGCTTCTCACTCATCTGAAGGCCTGTGACCTGTGAACTGCCTCAAGGCTCTCTCTTCAACCTCTCTTCAGAGTATTCCCAACCTATTCAAGCTCTTTCTTAAACTCTCCACTCTTTCGATGAAGATATCACTTGTAGTACTTATGGAATGAGTCTATCTATTACCGAACATGTGTCTACTTCTGTAATTAATAGGTATCTCTAATGAATAAGCAGACAATATAGTAAGGACAGAGCTCCATCAAGAATATCTCAATGCTCATTGAACATCTGTGATCTCAGTGTATAAAGTACATAGCCCCCAGGTAACACTATCCTCTGAACTGAGTTAGCTCACATTTTTTTCTGAACCCATCTGTACTTGTGAAGTAAGGGCTTGATTCAACAAGCCCTATGTGCTGCATACAAAGGGCTTTCTACATTTTGGAGTGGCCACTTCACATCTCCCACTCTAAACGCATAGACTCCCAACTGTATAACATGCATTCCTTTTTTATTCCTTAAAGGAATTGCAATTCTGCTATGATTGTAGTAATTTCTCTGGAAAGGCTATTTCTTACAATTTGAGAAGAGAGTCCTTTTTTTCCTCGTCTGGGGTGCTGTTGACTTTAGAGCTTGTGGTTATGCTGCGTGCAAGGTGGTATGAGTGCCTAGTGGAGATGGTATTGCAGCTCCAAATCTACCCAGAAAAGCCTACCATGGGTATAGGCTTTTCAACAATTACCAGTTAGTTGGACTGTAGAAGCAAGTGGCTATATTCCTTCTGCATTCACGCAGTCAAGTTTGTTTTAGTAAATCCTATAAGAAATAGAGCCACTTAAGAGGTTTTTTGAGAAATAATACCCACAAATTGAAATGAAATATCCCTATTCATGAAAATAATCCTTTTACAAGATGATTTTGCACTAAAGAAGAGTATTTTGTTTTGTAATTTGTTTTTGAAAACATAATTTGGAATTGTGTGATGGAATTTTGATCAAAAATATGAATAAGTTCTCTGAAAGTAACTATAAATCCTTATATGCATTCTATTTCAATAGTAATTATTTCTCTCAATCACAATGTTACATGATTCTTATTCTTACAGATAATACAAAAAGCTACTGTGAAACAACTGTATTGACAAAACTTCTCAAACGTACTTTTTAATTTTGTGACAAAGAAATGCTAATTAAAACAAATAAATGTATATTCTCTGTTTCGTTGTTGCTGTATTCCAAAAAGGAAAGGGGAAAAAGTAAATCAAGAAAGCTAAAAAGCATTTATTACATATCTATTGTGAATATGGCACCAGAGTAACATGTGTGAATACAGCTCATAAAAGGCTTGTCCAGGGAAAAACACTGCCATCCTAAGGTCCCCTTTATTACCTCTATTAATGCTGGTAATATTAACAATATATATTAGTTATGATAATATGGACGCTATAGCAAACCATCAATTTTATGACTTAACCCAATAAAATTTAATTCATGACTCACAGAACAGTCTAATTCCACTGTCCCTGGCTAGCATGCAGCTTTCCACCTTCTAATTTAGAGACAAAGGCATTTTAGACCTTTTAGAGACAAAGGCTCTGCCTTCTCCAAGGGTCTTGGAAGGGTCCTCTTTCAGCCAGACAATGGGAAAAGACAAGAAATGCCATGTACAAGAGACAGTTAAGGATCAGGTGTGAAAGTCATGCTTATTTCTGCTTACATGCCATTGGCTAGAACTCAGTTATTTGGCCACATCTCAATGCAAAGGAGGATATAGGAAATATACCTATGTGCCTAAGAAGAAGAGGAAAGAGACTTGGTGAGCAGCTAGCCACATAATGACTTAGTGGAAAGAACACTAGATGGAAATCAAAAGTCATAATTTTAGACTTTGTGGTACTACTAAGTAGTGTATGCTGTAGAGTAAGTTTTTAATAGTTTTGGGCCATAATTTTTGCATAGGTGAAGTTAGTCATGATATTCTGATTCTGAATGAGAAAAGTAGGAGAACAAATTCATAGAAGCATAGTAAAGTTGGAGGAAAAATAAAATTACAGTTGTTATAAAACAGAAAGTACTATAATATCTGCCTAAATCATATTTTCTCAAGTTTCACTGAGGTATAATTAACACACAACAAAGTGCACATATTTAATGGTATAGTTTAAGTTTTGACATATACGTACACTCATGAAACCATCACATCAAGATAAACATATCCTACACCCCTGAAAGTTTTCTTCTACTGCATTATAATCTCTTACACCCTACACACCCATGCCACCATTTCTAGGCAACCACCAATCTACTTTTTGTCACTATAGCTTAGTTTGCCTTTTCTAGAATTTTATACAAATAAAAATATACTTTTTTGATTGACTTCTTTTACTCATCATTATTTGGGGATTTATCCATGTCATTGTATACATAATCAAAAGGTTCATTCCTTTTGATTGCTGAGTAATATTCCATTGTATGAATACAACATGATTTGCATATCCATTTATTTGTTGGTAAATATTTGGATTGTTTCCAGGTTTTTGTTAGTATAAATAAAGCAGCTATGAACATTTGTATATAACTATTTCTATGGACAAATGTTTTCATTTTACTTCCATAAATATCAAGAGGTGCAATGGCTGGATCATATTGTCCTTTATTTCTTTTTTTCTATTTTTTCTGCCTTCTCTTGGGTTAACTGATCAATTTTTATGATTCTATTAAATCTTTCTTATTGAATTATTGTTTATATTTTTAAAAAATTGGTTGCCATAGGACTTTTCAATATGCACTTTTAAGCTATCTGAATTTACGTTCAAATAACACACCACTTCGGCTGCAGTGTTAGGATTTTATAAGAATACAATCCCAATTTCTCCCTCATATTCTTTGCACCATTGTCATATTTTTAACATATACACTAAACTCACATTATATTATTAGTATTTTTGATTGAACAATCAGTATCTCTTAGAGATATTAAGCTATAAAATACATAAATATGTAAATTAAATTTTACCTTAATTTATTCATTTCAAAACTCCTCATTCCTTCTGATTGATATCAAAATATCTGCCTGAAAAACTTCCTTTAAAATGCTCTATAGAGTACATCTACTAGGAATGAATTCCCTCCATTTTTATGTGTCTGAGAAAGTATTTCTCCTCCACTTTTAGAGGATTTATTTTCTGGGCATAGAATTCTGGGTTGACTGGCTTTGTTTTTGTTTTTATTTTCTTTTAGCGTTCTAAAGATATTACTTATCTTCTTGCTCTTATGGTTTCTGATGAGAAGTTGGCTGTAATTATTATCTTATTCCTCTGGACATATGTATCTTTTTTGCTCTAGCTGCCTTCAAGATTATCTTTCTGTTTTCATTTTCAGTGGTTTAAATATGAAACTCCTAGCTATGGTTTTATGGTATTTATCATAATTCATGTTCTCTTAAGTTCTTGGACTAGTTTGCATAATGTCTGTCAATAATTTTAGAAAACTTTCAGCTGCATATTTCTACTACTCCATTCTCTCTCCTTTTCTCTGGAACTCCAATGGTGCCTACATTAACCTTTTTTTTTTTTTTTTTTTTTGCAGTACGCGGGCCTCCCACTGTTGTGGCCTCTCCCGTTGTGGAGCACAGGCTCCGGACACGCAGGCTCAGTGGCCATGGCTCACGGGCCCAGCCGCTCCATGGCATGTGGGATCTTCCCGAACCGGGGCATGAATCCATGTCCCCTGCATCGGCAGGCGGACTCTCAACCACTGCGCCACCAAGGAAGCCCTACATTAACCATTTGATATTGTCCCACAGCTCTTAGATGCTCTGTTCTGGGTGGCTTTTTTTTTTTTCCCCTCCACTCTTTGTACTTTCTGTTTTAGTTTGCATGATCTGTTGACCTTTCTTCAAGTTCACTGATTCTTTCCCTGTCTGTGTCAAGTCTACTGATGAGCCCGAGGAAGACATTCTTCAGCCGTGTCAGCATGTTTTTTTATTTCATGCATTTTCTATTTGATTATTTCTAGCTTCTTTCTCTCCCTTGAAATTACCCATCTGATCTTGCATGCAATCTAACTTTTCTATTGGATCTTTTAACATATTAGTCATAGTTATTTTAATTTTTCTGTCAAATAATTACAACATCTATGTTATAACTGAGATAACTAGTTCTGGTGATTGGTTTGTCTCTTTCGAATGTTTTTCCCTGTCATTTTGGATGCCTCATTATTTTTTGCTGAAAGCCAGACATCTTGTGTAGGATTGTAGATACTGAGATAAATATTTTTATGCTTGGAAATGTGCATATCTTTTTTCTGATAGCCTATTAGCAAAGGGTTTATGTTAATCTATTCAGAAGTTGGGCTGTGCTTGAGATTTGCTGTTGCTATGACTGGCCTCGGTTCACCACAGGCTTCAAATTCCCTCAGTGATAACTTGGGTTTATGGTGTGGGATGATTGCCAGTGATGATTTTTAAAGTATTTGCTCCCCCCTTCATATTGTGTTTTCCTAGTGCACTTCCCTTCAGAGAGAATCTGTTCCCTGCAGCTCTTTCAGCTGTATTCCACTGTTATTTTCACTCAACATTTGTTAGCCTGCTTGAGTGTGGGAGAAGTAAGGGGTCGTTCTCTAAAGTTTTGATTAAGACAATCTTAGACTGATACAGTGTCTATGAGTCCAGCCAGGGTGTATCCTTCACAAGCCTCCTGCCCCTCTTCCTACTGTAGTGTTGAACCTGGAACATATTCTGCTCCTCCCCATGGGTAGTACTTTTTTAAAAATTCCCTTTCCTAAATTACAATGGGTTTCCACCAGCACCCTAAAGTTCTCTGTTGCTCTTCACCACCACCACCTACCCTCAAAGATTAAGTCTTTTGATCTGAAAGAGAAATAGGAAAAATGTTCTGGGTGAAGTTTTGGCAGTGACTGCTCTTTTCTTTCCCCAAAGAGCACCATGAGTTAAACCCATCTCAGGACTTGCCCCATCATTCCTGTTAGTGTCTTGTGGGGTTAAGGAAAGAGTGTGAGAACACTGTAATATTTGAAGTCCTAGGGGCTTTCCACTTTCATGTCAGCCCACATTCCACCTTTAGTAATTTGTTAACAATTTTTAGCTGTAAATTCTTACTAGCTTTTATAAGAGCCAGTGATATCTGCCCCAGGTAAACAAATGCTTGGCTACTATTTCTCTCTGCCAATGCCTCACTGCTCCCAAGATTTCCCATGGCAATTCTCTGGTAAATTCAAGAAAAGTCGTTAATTTGCAGTTTGGTATTTTTCTTATTACAAGGTTCTTTCCAGATGTCTCCTTCTCCAAAGGTGAAATAGAAGCTGACCTAGTTATAGAAATCCTCCTTGACAGTTTTTCTTCTTTCAAAGTGTTGCTCCACTGTCCTCTCACTTATATTGTTTCTGACAAAAAAAAAAAAAAATCTGCCTGAAATCCTCTTATTGTTGTTGTTTCTCTGTAGATCAGATCTTGTTATCTGACTGCTTTCAATATTTTCATTTATCATTCATTTTAAGTAAATAGATTAGTTTGTGTGTTGATATAGTTTTTACTTGGAGTTCATTGAACGTCTTTGATCTGTGGGTTTATAGTTTTCATCAAATTTGGAAATTTTTGCCATTACTTCTTCAAATATTTTCTGACCCTTTTCCTCCCTCCTCTCCTTTGGGACTCTAATTATACATACATTGAGTTGCCTGAAGTTGTCCCTCAGCCCCCTGGTAACCTGGTTTTGTTGTTGTTTTCTTTGAATCCTTTTTCCCCTGTTTTTCATTTTAGATAAGTTCTGCTGCTAGATCTTAAAATTAACTATTCTTTTTTCTGCAATGTCTAATCTGCCATTAATCCTATCCAGTGTACATTTCATCTCAGACATTGCAGTTTTCATCTCCAGAAATTTGGTTTTGCTTCTTTTTTATATCTTCCATGTCTCTATATAACATTTCCAATCTTTTCTCTAGCTTTTTGAATATATGGAATATAGTTATAATAACTATTTTAATGTCCTTGTCTGCTAATACTAACATCTGTTTCAGAGCTGCGTTGGTTTCAATTGATTAATTTTTCTCCTCATTATGGATCTCATTTTCCTGCTTCTTTTCATGGCTGGTAGTTTGTTGATTGCATGCCAGAAATTGTGAATCATACCTTGTTGGGTGCTGGATATTTTTATATTTTTCGAAAATTCTTGGGCTTTGTTCTGGGATTCAGTTGAGTAACTTGGAAACAGCTTGATCCTTTTGGGTCTTGCTTTTAAGATTTGTTAAATTAAAGTAAAATAGTAATCTATGTCTAATTTTTCCCCTCTACTGAGGCAAGACCCTTCTGAGTGTTTATCCAACTCTGTGAATTACATGATTTTCCAGTCTGGCTGGGGAATAAGCAATATTCTTGGCCCAGTGTGAGCTCTGAGTACTGTTGCTTCTAATGCTATCAGTTAGTTCTTTCCTTGGCCTCCAGCAGTTTGCTCATGCATATTTGCTGAACTTTGTTGATTACTCAAGGAGGACTCCCTGAAGACATCTAGAAGTATGTTTTGTTTGTTTGGTTTGTTTTTGCTCACCTTGGTCTCCCTAAATTCTCAGCTGCTTCTCTCCAACTCAGGAAATCTGCCAGGCACTGCCTGGGTTCTCCCTCCATGCACTGCAACCTGAAAATTCTCTTAAGGCAATAAACTGGGGCAATTATAGGGCTTATTTCATTTGTTTCCCAATTCTTGAGGATCACTGTTCTTCATTCTCTAATGTTCAGTGTGTTGAAAACACTAGTTAATATATTTTGCCTACTTTATTTCAAGTGACAGACTAAATCTGATGTCCTTTTACTCCGTCCTGATTGAAAGCAACAGTCTTAAAACATATTTGAGTATACAAAATATGGTGAACCTTTCCAGAATACATAACCTCTTCATTAGAAACACCCATGGCATAAAGTACTCACGGTGAAATGATGGCATGTTATACTTTTAGCATTTATAACAGATATCTTATTTTGTTTTATTTTATTTTGTTTTATTTTGTTTGCTACCCAGCATTCCCTTTTTATGCTACGACATTACATCGAAATTCCTCTGGAGACTCTGCCTTCCTGACTAGTTCATGTGGTTTATTTGGGGCTCCATTCCTAGTTTAGATAAGTAAAAAATAGTATTGCAAAGTATTTTACATTTTGCATGTCATGAATCAGGTGAAGCAAATCTTCATATGCTTAAGAAACATTTGTAATTTCTTTTTGATGAACTGTTATTTCATATTCCAGATCCATTTTTTCTTTTGGATTGTTTATCCCTCTCTTAACAATTTCTGTAAGCTAACTATGTAGTTTAGAGATTGGCCCATTTGTCTCATATACTGGTTGCATTGATCTTTTGTTTACCCATTGAGTTTTATCCTTGCTTAAGGCATTTTTTTAACTCAGCAGATGATCTTTATTTTTATGCAGTATATCTTTTCATTTTTGACTTCTAGATTTTTAATAATGGTTAGGCCTTTCCTACTTTTATAAAGGATTTTCCCAATGTCTCCTTTTAGTACTTTTAGTATTTTATTTATATGACCTCTTAAAAATTAGTTTCTAAAATTTGTTAAAATCTTTCCCAAATATTTCAGCCACAGTGACTTATTTCTGAATGCTACCAGTACTGATTGATCCACATCTTTTATTATAATTATTTGCTTTCTTAATATTATAGCAGTATGTTTGTATATATGTATGGCAATATTATGGCTTTCTTAATATATATTATATTATGGCATTTAATATCCCTCATGGTCCCTAGCTAAATTATTATATAAGCTCAGTGACAATACACAAATTTTCTTCCTTTATGTCCACAAAGTCCTAGTACAGAACACAACCTGCTAAAAACTAGATGTTGGTGCCAAAGTAAAAAGGAAGGTATTGTGTTCACCATATTATTAAATCCTCAGCATGTTTTGTTAAGTGGTACACTTCTAAAGATTGCTCAATTAATATTAAAAAATTCTGACTATGTGCATAGTAATTAAACTCAATGTATGCCATCTTTGTGCTATAATAATAATAATTTGAAAAATTAATAGCATATAAACATGATTTACATGACATGTATGAAATGATAGTATATATTTTATAATAACAGTACTCCTGTCATAATTCAATGGTTTAATTTAAACTTTACAATGACTTTCACAGTGACTTTTCCTATGATTATATTCTGGTTTCTTCAAGTCATATAACATGATCTCATTTGATGCCTATGATTTAAAAATCATTTTTCCTCATCTTTCCTAAAATCCTGATTTTCTAAATATTATGTATCTTGAATAAGTTACATAACTTTCCTGAACCTATTCACCTACTTGTGTATGGAAATAATAAGATCTTTGTTCAAAACTCAAGAATTAAAAAAAAAAAAACTAAACAAAAATGCCTAGTACAAAGCCTGGCATATAGTCAGTGTTCATAAAACAGTATTATCATCATTATGATTATCTCTATCATCTTTGTTTTTTCTTTTAGTTATTTTTTAACCTCTTTAACATGTGTGCTTTCTTTCCTTTTTTAAAATGTTTCCTTCCTTCTTTCTATTGTTTTTTCTCTAATGTGCTCACTTGCTCCAATCATTCTTCACTCTTCTACTCTGAGTATAGCCTGTACTTCATTAGACATCTTAAAATATTTGGAAACATAATGTGCTTTACATACATGCTCAGTTTTAACTTTTTTTTTCCTGTATGAGATAAGCATCATCTAAAAGAGGCACAACAAATTTAGGCACAGAGCATGAGCCCTGAGTCCCCAGATGCAAGAAGTGCAATTCTCTTTCCTTCTCCCACCATTCATCTCTTCTCTTCCAAATTCCCCTTTGTCCCTTTAGACCTGTCACAGATCTAAGCAGAGAACATTTCTTCCAGTGTGGAAAAGTACCATAAAAAGCCCTCAGGTCTGCCACATCATAATCTTCACATGGAGCTCCATGCCATCTTGTACAGAGCCTTGTCAGCCACCTCTGAAACTATTATCTTGAATGATGAATCATAAAAGTAATCACCATTTGTTAAATATTTGCTACCAAGCAAAAATTTTAAAGTTTTATGTGTGTTATCTCATGGAATCTTTGACAACACATTGAAGTAACTTTATAACCTATTTACAATGATTAAACTAAGGCTTAGTGACGTTAAATAATTTACCCAAGGTCACACAGAATGTGGCACGCACAAGATTGCATATGACTCCAAAATCCATGCATTCTGCCGAGAAAACCAATTCTATATTTTAAGAAAAGTACATTCACCATGTCACTTGACACTTTTCCTCTCAAAACAAAAATCTAGTGAGAAGACAAATACTCAAAGATTAGCTTTGTACCTAGAAAATATCTAAGCCATAGTCAGTGAAATGATCTCTGGACCATAGGCAGATATCACAGAGTAAGTTAAAAAACAAATGCTTCAATGAAACAGAATTTCCGGGGGGTGTTGAAAATGCTCTTTGGATCCACTACAATATTTTACTATGGGTACAATATATTTTCCCTTCAATTGTGAAGTGGAGAAAATGTCAGCTTTGCTTTCATATTTTTTTAAGTTCAGGATGGTCAAATATCGAACTTTGGACCCTCTCAGTTGATAAGGTTTCAATATTCCTTGAACTCCTTTTATAGTATGAACAAAATGAATTTCTATTGTCTGTTGTTCTAAACTCCTGCCTGTTTTTTTTAACTCTGTTTTTAAATTAGTGATTTTCACTACCTCATACAATCTTCTAAATTACATTTTAGAGTGTTGGCTATTAATATTTTAGGTAGCTTTGATGTTTTACTTTATAGTCTTCAATTTTATTTTACATTTCACAGGTTCCTAGTTGCAAATAATCCTACAGGCAATTTTCTCACACTGCAACTATTCCTTGAAACATATGCTAATGCAGCACGACACTTGCAATACTGGGGGTTAAGTTAATCACCCAAAATGAGTTGTATTACTGTCAGCAGTGTATAAAGACATCCCATAGTGAATTACAAGGAAGGCTAGCTTTAAAGCTGCATTTCAAAAAATACCCAAAGCTGGAGATGAACAAAAATAAACATTTATTTCAAAGTCCATTGAAGTAAAGAACCAAACATTTGTTATTTCTGGTCTCAAAAGTTACCCAGTATAAATAAAGGGATTCATAGCTTTTTCAAAATTTAATTACCAGGAAAACCCTTATAGACAGCATACTCTGTCTCTGGGCAGGACAAACACTGCAGAGCAGTTTCTATCTTCAGATTTGTCAGCAGATAAAGGAAGAAATCACTATTTTCCTCTCTGTTTGGCTGAACCACATGCCAGCTCTAAAATCCTGGGGAGCAAATTGTGATCCTCTGCTCCATCAGCGAAAGTGACACTCAGGGCAACATCACAGGCTAAACATGATTTTGCCAAAAATCACTAGGCAGTACATTGTGCATGTGTTCACCAATTTCTTTCCACTGTTCAGTTATTACTTGTGCTTTTAGTATGGATTAAATAGGAGATTTAAGGACCTGCCAAATACATGACCCTTTCAAATCTCTGAAATCCAAGTTGCTTGTAATACTATTTTGTATCAACTTCATAACAGTGAAGGCACATCCAACCACCCAAATTTCTGGTCTGTAATATTCCTTACTTTATTCTTGGGAGAGATTAACGATACCTTGCTGCCACGCCCAGATGCTCCACCACAAGGCATCTCTGTTTCCTATACGCTGTCGTGCATACAAAGCCAAGAGCAGCCATCGCTGCCAGGCCTGATTCTGATGGGTGGCATTGTATGCATTGCCACAGCTTTTTTCCATAGGGGCAGCAGATTAAGGACTTTCAGGAAGCTTTAATCCTTTCTGTTAGAGGGTACTCCTCAGTCAACTGACTGCTCAGAGGCCAACTGAGGTACAGTTGCAAGCTGCATTTTAAAACAGCAGCAAGTCTGCAGTTATGCTGATCTAGATTTCTCTATTCTGTCTTGCAAAAATATTGAAATAAGATTTAGCTGCAATGTTGTGATACGCATTTTTATGAGAGAAGAAATCTATTGTGAAAAGAGCATTACTTCACTTGAAAAGATCAAGAGAGAGGGGAAAGAATAAAGGTTTACCAGGAACATAGTATTTATTTGCCATGCATATTTGATATGAGTTCATTAATATGCAATAGAAGTGTCAACATAAAGTGCTGTTTAGATCAAGCTATGAAAACAAATTTCCCTGGTATTAACGCTGGAATATACTAAGCTGTGGTTAAATATAAGCCTTATTTACTACACGGTTAAGAAATATTTTATTGACTATTGTTAAATAACCATCTACTTAGCCTAATTGAATTTGCCCTCTATTTATAAGACTGATGGTTTGAATACTATGACAGTGTTCCTGGTACTTTTACACACCATACCTTTGCCATTACATGATTTTTCTTTTCTCATCCATTGACATTCAATAATTAGCAATTATCACCAGTCCATGCCTAATTTGAGAGTATTTTCTCAGTCTCACCGGACCATGATCAAAGCTATATCCAGTGAGGAAGCAAAGTACAGAAGCTTCTCTTTAAGGAACACTTGCTATAGAACTGGATAGAGTACGTCTGACTGCATCACAGCGTGAAAATCCACTCCCTGGCACAAGGAAGCGTTTCATAAGACAGAGTAGACTCATTTGAGTCTCTTCGGGGACTTGAATTTAAACATAGATATTTTGGATTAAAACGCAGATACCTCAGGCAGAAACAAGCCTGGGTTGTCTTCCCAGCACGTTGCCGTCCTGACGGTCATTAACATAAAGCAAAAGCACCAAGATAGGAGACTATTATTATCCTCACGTCTCATGCAATATGCAGAAAAGCTAAACCTGCTGTAATTAATACTGACCCTTTCTTTACTGGTAGCTGTCACAGAAATTGTTAAGGAAGAATATCAGGAGAACAAACGCAGAGTTGAGATTTTTTTTAAACCTAGGTTTTTGCCTTACAAATGATTTCTGCCACTGTTCTGGCCTTAATTCTTTGAGGTAGTAGAAATAAAACCATGAGTATGAATGTTGCCATCAGGATCTATAAACACTTTACAAAACAGAAGAAAAACACTGGGACTTATTCAAATTCATACCTAAGATGTCTGAACCACGTGTCACCAGCAAAGCCCATTGACAATTCCCTGAAATGACAATAGAATCTGGGTAATAAAGTCTGACCTTTTTTTTTTTTTGCTTTTCCTTTGTGTTTAGTCTAGTTTCACTTGCTCGTAGGGTATGATGTGCAGAGGCCTTGCGCTCGGCCGGCCCTTCAGACCAGAGTTCCCTGTAGGAAACGACCGCACACAGCCTGTGCGCAGAAGAACCACACACGACACTGCAATTCAAGATGGTGGGGGTGGGTCGCGTGCAGACACGCAGCTCCCAGCACTGGGATCTGGAGCCTCAGCAGCGCAGCTGCGCCTGCTCTGCCAGAGCTCCGCCCCCTTGCCTCGGACAGAATCCTATACAGCCGCCCCGCCCACGGCCTGTCAGAAAGAGTGCATACTTAGAGCAGGGAGTTCCAACCTCTCCATTCCTTGATCAAAGATAAAGCTTTCCTTTGCTTCAGAACCGAACTGAGCCTCTTTCTATTGGTTCGAACAACACAGAGCAGGAGCTCCCTTGTTGGGGATCAACTCTAGAGGGTGGGTAACACATGTACTGAAATGCCATTTCTCTGATTAAAGTTAATAATGCAAAAAATATGGATTTCAAACATTCTTAATTTTAATGCTATATTTTTAGTTTATTGTTTTGTGATCTCTGAAGCAACTATTAATGGAGCTCTTGACACGAAGTCAGAAGTATTAATTTTTAATTTAGTTTTTAATTTAATGACCATGTATATCTTTCTTTGGGCTCCCTTTATTCAGGCTTTTAGATGAAAGGGTTTGAATTAATAACTATTTTTAAAGGTTCCGAATTCAAAAAAAAATGGGTATAAACTCTAAAATTAAGACTGGGTTCAAATTATATGGTTTCAGTTATCTGTCATTCTTCTTTAATAGTTCTCTGCAAATTTCCCACTGCCACCCAAACTAATTCCAGGTAAGGAGTTTCATGTCATAGTTGGGCTCTGATAAACATGATGATTAAAATATCAAGGTTTTCTCTCTAGAGGGAAAAACAAGGTTTTCACATAAAACTAGACAACACACAGCTTTCCCCAAAGGTTTCAACCAAGCCATTCATTATTTTTCTCTTTCAATAAATGTATAAGAAAAACACTTCATTTGCAATTTTTTCTCTTCAGGACTAACCACCACTTTAAATTTTAGCTAAAAAGTGACACCAATAACCAACTAAATTGGTCTCAAATTAACCGTTGTCTGCTAAAATTTAGACTTTTGTTCATATTGTAATTGATGCAACACTGATTATAGAAATTCATTTCACTAATGAAAAATGAGTCAAGTGTCACAGAATTCTCAAAGGCATTGTTGTGTATGATAAGAATATCAAGACTGGCAAATGCCAAGGAACTGTAAAAATTTATTCCCACAATCTTCTCCATCACACCCACTTCCTCCTTCCTTTCCCAACATACAGCTCCTTTTCTGGGGCTGTCTTTTCCTTTTCACAGCATCATCATTAATTCAGTCAACCAAGCTACAAACCCTGAGGTCATCTTTGATAACTCTTCCACTCTGCCCCCTTTTTACTTCCTGCAGTGCTTCTCCTCTTTGAACGATCCTCTCCTTTGTTGCCATAATTATCGTTTTAAAACAAGGTTTGACTAAGGCTATAATGGAGTGTGGTATAGTGGGAAAAGGAGATGATATTAGGGTGATGATATTATTAATTACTTTGTTATTTATGTCATTGATGTTGTGCCATCTATTTGGTTTAAACCAAGGATAGGTTTTGGAATCAAAGTTATGTCTTGGAGTGTAATGCTTACAATCAGGTGTTCTTAGATAAATTGCTTGACCTTACTAAGTATTGGCTTCCTCATCTGCAGGATGCTTGTAAATTGAAATCCTTCTTAACCAAAACTCAATTTCATATAATTTCTTGCCAGCCAAACCGCTTACCTGAATAGTCTATATTCTTTTTTTTTTTTTTTTTTTTTTTGCGGTATGTGGGCCTCTCACTGTTATGGCCTCTCCCGTTGTGGAGCACAGGCTCCAGACGCACAGGCTCAGTGGCCATGGATCATGGGCCTAGCCGCTCCGTGGCATGCAGGATCCTCCCGGACCGGGGCATGAACCCGTGTCCCCTGCATTGGCAGGCGGACTCTCAACCACTGTGCCACCAAGGAAGCCCTGTATTCATTTTTCTACATTTTGTTTCATTTAATCCATTCATTATAATCTAGCTTCCATTCCTACCCCTACAACTAAAACTATTCTTGCCCAAGTCATCCATAAATCCCAGACTCAGTAGACATGTTTCAGCCTACATCTTAATGAGACAATTCTTGGGATTTAGCTCTACTGTCTTCTCAATGAGTAATCAAACATTCTAGTCCCTTTCCTGGTTCTCCATATCTATTTGACAGTTTCTTCTTTATATCCTTCATGGGCTTCTATTTTATTCAAATCTTAATTGTCCCTCAGGGTCCATTCTGGACAATTATTTCTCCTTACCTCTAAGTTTCAGATTTGCATATTCACTTGACTGCTATATATATATGATGTTGGCTGTCTCATGGTCATTTTAAAATCAGCATATCCTAGTCAGGATTCATAGTTATCTCCAAAACATCTCACTCCCCTCTTAGATATTAACATAAACATTTCTTCAATCTCCATGAAAAAACCTGTCTTTCTAACTCCTTCTTCTTCATCATTCACCATGTGGTTAGTCACCTGATACATAGAATTTTCTCTTGATTATTTCTTGTATATATTACCCACTTTTTATTTTTATTTCACTGATCCAGTTCAGTCCTTCCTGTTTTCCTGGACTGAAGCAATAGTCTCCTAATTCACCTCCCTCCAGGCTTTTCTACTTTGTGCTGCATCTTCCCCACAACAAATAAAGTGGTAGATCTGAAATCAAGTGTGACTATCTATTCCTCTACTTCAAATGTTTCAGTGGCTCCCCATTGCCCATGCCTTCTTAGTTTGGTCTGTCAGGCTTTCTATGACCTTGTCCATAACTACTCACTCAACTTCATAGTCCTCCCTTACTGCCATAAACATTGTATTTATTGTTATGCATTATTTTTATACAAATGGCTCGTAACACACTTCAAACTTTAAAATTTGTAATTCATCTGACTCTTTGCTTTGATTGCTCTCTCTGCTCGGTATATTCCAACTTTTCAACTTCAATATTCATTCTTCAATACTTAGCAAAGGGACATTTTCAATAAATTTCGAATCCAATCTGTAAAGATTTTTTTCTATATCAGCCTATAACAATAACTTATTGTAATTATTGTTTTGTGTCAATTTCTCCTACTAGATATAACTTACTCAAAAACAGAATTTGTATCTTCATTAACTTTGCACTCTGAACATCTAGCAAAGTACTGTACACATAGAGATGACTCTACAAAGGCACCCAATTTCTGTCTTGGGCAACTGAATAGTTGATCATGCCATTCAGTGAAACAAGAAATAAAGGGAGCTACAGGCATATGAAGCTAGATCGTATATTTGAGATGCTAAGGGGCAATCACATGGAAATATCCAATAGGTAGAGGAGTATATGAGTCTGAGTCAGGCAGTTAGAAGAGATCTGGACTGTAGATAAAGGTTGAGAAGTCATATTTATATAAATGGTAATAGTGCAATAAGGAAATTTGTCAATTGTTTTCTGTTTAAAATTTCATACTGAAAGCTAATTATTTAGACCTTATGTTTTAATCAGAATTGTTACCACAGAAAATCATTTTAATTAACTCAAACATTCAAGAATCTGGATGTATGCAACATCCCTTGCTCTAGATTAAGAAATGTAGTTTTGATTTCAACTAGACTGTTATGTTATTGTTTTGGAAATGAGAATTACCCACATGAAGCTATTGTATTAAATAATCATCATAACACATATAAATTGAAAGCTGAATTAAACATTACTAAGTTTTAAAAGGCATGACACTAAAGAATAAGTGATGCTTTATAGTATATGAGGTGGACAGTATGTCTGTAATTCTAATATACTTATGACTCCAAGCCCACATTAGTAGAGGCTATAACAAAATATGAATTCACTTATAAAATGCAAAGGCAGTATAAAATTGTCCAGATGTGTAATGAAAAGATCAAGTGCATAAACTAGATATGCTTTTCTTTTCTAGTCCCTAGAACTATGAACAGGATACTGGGAACCTATAATGAACATAAAATTCATTTATTCTTTAATACTCATCCAATGTTTATGAGTACCTACTATATGTCATCACTGTACTGTGCACTGGAAATAGAGCAGTAAAGAAAACGGCAAAAATTTCTGTCCTCATTGAGCTGATAGTCCAATGAGGAAGGCAAGAAATAAAATAAATAAATAAAATATAGAGGAAGCTAGATGGTGATGAGTCTTATGAAGTAAAATGAAGTAGGGAAGGGAAATATGGAATGTCAGAGAGGAAGCAATTAGTTTGAAATTGGGTGAACAGCAAGGTTACACATTTTAACAATGATCTGAAGGAAGTTCAAGAGTGAGCATTGTGAATATCTGAGGGAAGAGACTTCCAGGCAGAGGCAAAACCTATTACAAGGGTGTTCAAAGAACAGCACTTTGTGTGAGAGTAAAGAAGGCAAGGGGAGAGTAGTCAGATAGGTAACAGATGCCCTTATCATGTCAAGCCCCTAGACCTTTTTAAGGATGTTGGCTTTTATGTGTTTTTATTCTGAGTGGAAGCCATGAAAGAAGTTGAGCAGAAGGGTGTCGTGACCTTATTTTTTTATATTTCTAGACCATTACTATGACTTCAGTGCAAAGAATGAAACACAAGTTCTGAAGCAGGGAGACCAGTTAGGAGACATTTGCAACAATCTAGGAAGGAGGTGATGGTGGCTCAGACTAGGGTGGTAGTAGAAGATATAGTGAGCAATGATAAGATTCAAGATATATTTTGAAGCTAAAACTATAGCACTTGCTAGTAGCTTGAATGTGAATTATAAGAAAAGTAAAGTACTGAGAATGACTATAATGTTTTTGGCAAAATCACTTGGAAAAAATAAAGTTTCTGTTAACCGACTTGGGGAATACTAAAGGAGCAGCAGTTTTGGAGTAGATAGTGGAAGAAATCAGTTCTATTTTGTGCCTATTTGAGATGCCTGTGAAACATCCCGATAGGAATGGTGGACGGACTACTAGATAAAAGAGTCTGGAGTTTACAAATGAGGACTGAGCTAGAGATACAAATATGAGAGTTATCAATATACAGATGGTGGGAGAAAAATGAAGGATATGAATTAATGATCTAGGAGAGTCAAAGTGTAAATGGACTAAGAAAATTTAGTGTGATTATCTCCAGCACAAAGGGCCCGCTTGTCTACTTGATCATAAATTTAAAGTGAGACCGACAGCAATGTCCAGGTGTAGGTACAAAATCAGCAGAGAGATCAACTTAACTATGGTTGTATTTTGCCAGCTGTGGCAGATGTTGAGATGGAATTTGCACTGCAAAAGGTTTATTGGGAAATAATCCCTCTGAAATGAAGGGGGAGGAAGCAAGATTGGAAAGAGGAGCCTGAAGACCCTGGTACAAACTGATAAACTCTACCAGTGGAACAGAAAACCATTAAAGAAGTCCTGCACTGAATGGAAGTGGCTAGACTTTGGTACCGCTGCCTCTCTCAGACATTGGCTGGAGCCACTGGACCACTCCAAGGAGTTCACAGCAAAAACCCAAAGGTGTTAAAAGCTGAAGGTTATCTGCTAATCATATTCCTCATTCTTGGACAATTTCTTTCTCAAAGGAGAATCTGAGCAACAAATCTTCCCAAGTCTCCCAGTCTCCCTTTCATAACTAAGTGAAAAAAAAATGAGGATGAATGAAAGGAGATGGTTTTATTAATTAAACATGAAATTTAAGCTGTCTAAGGAAGAAAGTGAAAACGAGATGTGTAAAGGACAGTAAAAACAGGAGAATCCATGGATATATATTCCAGCAGGACTTAAAGATTGCTGGAGTCAAGATAGGAAAAAAATTAAGCTGAAAAAATAGGAGATGGTGGTCATTTTGTGGGGTACATGAATTTGGGATTATGGAAGGTTTTGGAGTAATGAGAAGGTTTAAGATGTAACCCTGGGAGTGAGTGAGTGGCTGCGGTCAGATGGAAGACAAAATCATCAGAGGAAGAGGTTAAGGAGCTGAGAGGCTGCTGTATAGAAAGGATCACCTATAAGAACAGTAAAATTACCAAGAGTTATAATGGCATTGGATTGAGAAGTAATGAGCCAGGAGCAGACGTCTTTAAATAATCAAGGGAAGTATCGCAGGGATTGATAGGTGATTGCAGCAAGAAAGGTGGTAGTAAAAAGACAGATGACATGATATTCAAAGCTGGGAGGATTTACAAAGAAAGGTAAGAAAATGGAGTAGAAACATTAATGAGGACAGAATGGACACATACCACACAGAGATGTAAGTGGAGTGAGAAAAACACCCACTAGAGAGGGGTGCAGAAGTAGCCACGTCAAGAGCCAGGTGTCCAGTGAAGGCAAAATGGTGAGACAATTGTTCAGAGAAGATGCTGAATATATAGAGGATTTTGTGAATAATGACCCATGATTTCCAGAGGGCGCTGTGGCAGGATTTCCTGAACTGACATAGGGTGTTAGAGTGCAAGAGATGAAGGATGGCCTGGGATCTAGGGGCTTTTATGGGAGACAAACAAAAAACAGAAATAAAAAGCATACCATGTTTCAATTGGTGGGTCTCAGAGCAGGTAATGGTGGCGAAGTTGGAGCAATGAAGACTTGGAGAATGGGTAGGGGTCTGGGGTCTCCTCTTAACTCCTGTTGATAAAGGCATAAAACATGAGAGTGGCACTGAAGGCCCCGATTATGTACCTAGGATTACTGTTCGATGTTCTGGATTAAAGAACCATATTAAGTGCATTTATATTTTTGTATGTATGTAAATGTATTTACACAGTAATCAATACATAATACTAATTCTGAGAGACGATAAAGCAAAAGTAAGATCATTGCTAATTCATAGCAGAGCTAGGATTTATTTTTTTTCTTTCTTTTTGCTGTACGCTGGCCTCTCACTGTTGTGGCCTCTCCCGTTGCGGAGCACAGGCTCCGGACGCGCAGGCTCAGCGACCATGGCTCACGGGCCCAGCCGCTCCGTGGCATGTGGGATCTTCCCGGACTGGGGCACGAACCCGCATCCCCTTCATTGGCAGGCGGACTCTCAACCACTGCGCCACCAGGGGAGCCCGAGCTAGGATTTTTTAATTAGATCTCTCTGACTTGAAACCTAGATGAAGTCCATTGTTCTACACTTAAATAACCATCTTACAGGATGCCTTCATATTGAGATAGCTTTAATATTTCATTTCTCTGAAAGTGTTCAATTTTTGAGATAAGATATCACATATGTTCCTGATATATATATGAACACTATATATAACGTATGGTTATATATGATTATCCCTTATATAACCATTTTCAATAAATTAGTTATAATTCCCTATATTCCCCAAAATGTCTATTCCCTATGCATTTATTTTGCAGACTGAAGCCAATTTGTCAGGTTCATTGGTCATCTTAAATTTACAGATGTTGGCAGCAGATTAGATGAGATTGAATAGAGAGGTCTGAGGACCAAAGCATTCACAGCTCAGATTTCTATCAAAAGCTGAAAAGAAATTCCACATCACAAGAACTGCAGGTCTGGAACCAATAAGCAATGGTAAAACCAAAGGCCCAGATTCCATACACGCTATGCATTTTTCATTCATATCAAATGAGGCTGTTAAAAATATATGTACTTTCTTACATTTATAAGATTGGCTAAGAGATACCATATATGTTAAATTGGTTTTATGTTTTATTAAAATTATAATAAATAATATATTTTATTAATAATATAACACTAGTTATGCAAACAGCTCATTGTAATCATAGATATTTTTGTATATAAACAATGTGTCTATTTTTATCAAATGTATTCTATTAAGTGTATTATCCATTATTATAAGTCATATTCTATCCTCTAACACAATAAAATGACTACATTTAGTTATATTTAAAGGAAGGGATTAAACAACAAGGTCCTACTGTATAGCACAGGGAACTATATTCAGTATCCTGGGATAAACAATAATGGAAAAGAATGTATATATGTGTATAACTTAGCCACTCTGCTGTACAGCAGAAATGAACACAACACTGTAAATCAACTATACTTCAATAAAAGAGAATAAATTTTAAAATCGAAGGGATTATTATATTATCCTTTTGGAAAAAAATAAAATTATCATAATGTAGTATTAAAATAGTGAACTTTTTTTGGCTCTGCCAACAGAGGTATCCAAAAATATTTGTCAAAGCATGTTTCCTAGGCTCTCTCATCTCTATAATTGCCAATCAGTCCACTAGGCTGGTGATGAGGAGGGAATAGGGAATTTGAATCACAAAGCATATTCAGTTCCTAAAGAGAATAAATCCTTAAAGATTGATCTTTGCCATATTTCATGGAGTCTACAATGCATATTTTCTGAAATCTGATGTCTTTTTAAAATCAAAGGCATCATAGATTTGATCAAATTTGTTAAATTACATTAAATGTATTTTAATCTAACTAAATGGTGGAGCAATTCATACTAGGTAAAATTCTTTCTCCATATCTTTCAGACAGATCTGCAGACTCTGACAATGGCAGAGTGAACATCAGAGAGTCCTAACATAAGAACTCTCTGAGTTGCTACCCAAATAAAAATATCCTCTATCCAAAACAGGTCCATGTGCACAGAAATGACACAAATCAAGTCTGAATGCCAAAAAGATGAGCTATAAAGTATTTGCACATAACTAAGCCCACAGGATTCAATTATCATTAATAAAATCTTAAATAAGGCAATTCACCAATAGACCCAGTGGCGTAGACAATTTTTTTTGATTTAACTAATATTGATTAAATTCTTATTAATGTCATATTTGGTTCTGACCAATTTTATATAAGTTACCTCATTTAATTATAAAAACAGCACTATAAGGTATGTATTATTACCTGTCCTATAGATGTAGTAACTGAAGCTCTGAGAGGTTAAATAACGTGTCCAAAATTCCCCATGTAGAGAGTAAGTGACTAGGTAGAATTTGAATCTAAGCTCAGTACACCTTCCACTGCCCCAGAACTCTCTGTCATTGCCTGAAGGATGGCTTATTGCAGACTCATGAGCCAAGACAGTCTCAGAAGTCCTTACTTACCTAGTTCAGGGCATGAAAAGTTTACTGTGGAATTTGAATTAAGAATCTGCAAATAAAAAAACAAACACACACACAGTGTGTCCATCTATATTCTCTCAGAGACTTCTCATGTCCCTTTTAGTCCAATCACCTTTGTGCACATGCTATGATAAACTGTAATATCCACATTACAATTGGAAAGCAACAATATCAGAAATGAGACTAATTGTGGAATAACTTATAATAGTAATTATAAAATAATAAGTTATACTAGGAAAGTAAAATAATGTGTCCAACAAAGAAATTTCTAGTTTTGGACAAAATCTTTAGCACCCTTTTAGTTATAAACCAGTATCTTATTACTATCTTATATTTAGTGAATGCTGACTTGTGTGATACTGTTTACTTATCTCACTTAAATCTCATGGCAATGGAATTGATATTATCATTATCTTCTTTTCTTACAGATGACAAAATGAAGAAAGACATTAAATCATTTACCTAAGATGAACCGTCCAACATTTCTAAATTGGTCTTTCAAAACTCAAGATCCATTTTCTTAACCATTACACTGCACTCCCTCCTGGCTCTCCTGAATTGCCATAACGTAATTTGAAGATGGACATTGTGAAGTCGTAAATTGAGGATGAAGGATGTAGGAATCCCTATAAATAGCCATTTCTGATTGCTCAAAAATTTTTAAATGGCATGTTATATACACTGAAGGCAAATTGTGTGTTGGCAGAAATTAGTCCATAAAAAGCAAGAGTATTATGGAAAAGAAAAGTATTCATATGGGGAAATGAGTTTTAAAAAATAGCTTAGGCAACTTAATTTTTCAATTCCTTGAGTTTTACAGTGAAGATTTAAGTAAGAGTTATAACATTCAATGTTCTGAAGTTTTGAAGAACAGAATTACTTTTTAAATTCCTTTGGAAGACATGAAAGATCATGGTGGATTAATATTTTTATTGATACTGAACAGATCTCACTAAGAAATTTAAAGACTCTGCCCAAGAAACTTCTTAATATCAAACACTTGGGAAAATCTCAAACTCTCCTTTCTTCAATGTAAATGATGAGCTTTATCATCAACACATTTTGCATCTAAGTGGACAAGGAAAAAACATTTTCAAATCTGTAGGCCTAAATTAGCAAAATATTACAATCACTTGTAGGTAATATGGTTTTGGATGTGGGTGTGGGGGGAGATGACAGAGAAGGAGGAAAAAGAAAGATGCGTGAGAAGAATGGTATCATATCTCGATGCAAAGATCCCTTGAAGACACGCAATGATTGCTAAGATATCTGTGAATCTCCAAAATTTACACATAAACTCCAATATAAAAGAACAGCTTCAAAATTAATGAACCTGTAACTGTTTAAGTGTAGTTTTGATAGATAATTCAAAATAGCCTGAAATGTTAAAGATCAAATGTTAGTGATAGAACAATCTTGTAACTAGATTAACAATATAGGCCAGTAATTTTGAAAACCAAAGAAAAAAAAATACTGTTAGTGGGAAATCAGATAATATCTAACCAAAATCAAGTCCTCATCAAGAACTAGTCATGACAAATTGAGAGAGCAGAATTAACGTATATACACTACCATGTGTAAAATAGATAGTTAGTGGGAACCTGCTGTACAGCACAGGGAGCTCAGCTCAGTGCTCTGTGGTGACCTAGAGGGGTGAGATGGTGGGGTGGGAGGGAGGCTCAAGAAGGATGGGATATATGTATAAATATAGCTGATTCACTTTGTTCTACAGCAGAAAATAACACAACATTGTAAAGCAATTATACTCCAATTAAAAGAAAAACTAGTCATGAGTCATACGTTACTGCTTTTGTTTTTTTGCCTCCTGTCTCCTTTCATACAATAAAAAGGAACACTTATCTCCAAATCTATTTATCTGAGTGTTCAATAATTGAAAATTTTCAGGAGCAACCGCAGGTAATGACATAAATGTGGTTCCTGAAAAATCCACATCCTCCTAAATAGAAAAGATCTGCTAAAGAAAAGTTACAGATTTTCCCATCACTCTGCTCCCCATTCTTTGCTCCAGGGATCACTCCCCCTAACAGCTCTTCTCTATTTTTTATTCCATCTTGCTGCAATCATTTCAAATAATTCTGGGATATGTTTATAGCAGCACCTATGTCATGCTTCTGCTACAGGTTTGAAGGAATTGTTCTGACTCCCATTTATGCCAAATAGACTGACCTATGCAGAGAATGTGAGAGAGTTTATTATATATAATTCCAGGTACTATCTCAAATTACTGGGGAAAAAATGAAGTTGAAAATAATCACATTTTATTCTGAACATGTTTTCCCAATTTCAATTAAAAACGACATACATAAAAAGGCCTTTTCCAACTCATGGGGAATCTACTATTTTCTTGTAACAACCCACTACCTGCTTCTACAAAATTGCGGCTTGTGAGGAGATGGCAAAAAGGAGGGGCAGCCTCCGAACTGCCTTAATTTATCTCAACTTGTTTTATACTGACATGCAGAATGGGAGGTGGGCAGAAGACTGAGAAGGAGGCAGCTGAACCCCTCAGAAGAGCTGAAGGGGGAATCCAGCTGAAGAGTGGAACCCATATTAGTCCTCCCAGGCAAGTCCACTGGGCTTGTTAACCATAGTATATTCTTAATTTCTCTTTTCCCAGAGCAGAACTGAAAGTGGGGAGGGGAAAAGAGAGAAAAGAGAGAAGAAAGTCAGACACTTCATCTCCAGCCACTTTTCTGTCCAGGAATTTAGGAATGGTTCTAAAAGGAAATCCAATCCTGAGCATCTTTAGCTGCTACAAAAAAGTCTCATCTCCACAGCCTCCTGCCCTCCAAACATCAGTGTCATTATTTTATGAAGACATCGCTCCAGAAGCCATAAGACTGCTGGAGGTGACTGATAATAATTAATATATCTCTCAATTACAGCCTCTGACAATATTACTGATAGGAATGTCATGGGTAACGTTACATGACAAAAGATCTGTTGAAAGTATTTTGTTATATGACTATTCCATCACATATTTCTTGTATCAGCTACTCTCATTTCTTCTACCAGGATTGATATAACTGCTTCCAGTGTCATTTGCAAAGGACTAATTGTACCTTTAGGACCAAATTTTCATAGACCAGTGCTAGAATCACCTGCAGAAATCCATATTCAGATTTTCAAGAGAAGATGGATTTGACTCAAGCAAAAATATCACCCAACATGGCATGTAGATATTACACTTTCTTTAGTGAGGCCTGGGATTAAGGAAGTGTGAATTATAAACCCATATTTTTTCATGAGAGAAAGTCAACTCTGTACTTTTTGGAAATTTAGCTCCTAAAATATATTTGGTTCTCAAGGGGAAACTCAGGCATCATTGTATATTTCCTACATTAATCCAATTATAATGATTTCTATATTTAACGATGAGCCACAAATGTTTTTAATCATCCCTTGTTCCCTATGGTACAGCTCACACGATACCACTGCCTACATGCTAAGGAATAGTGCAAAAATATCCTTGTACACTAACAGAATACTTGACAATGCAAGGAATTCATCATCAAAGCTCAAATCACTCTCTGAGAGGGCAGAAGCCACAGATCTGGAACTAAATTAAAGTCTGTTGCATTCCTTTTTTCTTTTTAATTTTTACTTTATATTGGAGTATAGTTGATTAATAATGTAAAGTTAGCTTCAGGTGTATAGAGTCACATTCCTATTTTCTTTAGTTTTCTCTACCCAGCCAAACTGGATAATTACAGTAAAAAGTATTCACCTTAGGGCCTAAAATTATACCCTTAAAATTAACAGGATAATTATCCACTTTGTATTTCTCTTTTACTCCAAAGACACAACCTTTGCCTTCTGACTTCCACAAAGAAATGCTAAGAATTTGATGGAGAAAAAATTTATCAGGGTTGGAATCTCCCTGCATTACCTTGGGTCCCAGAATCTAAAAGCCAGATTGAGAACCAGGGGTCTAGTCCTGCAAAAGGCATTTAATGACTCTTTTGATTTATATACACTTACATAAGAGTGCTATTAGACATGAATTTTTATGCAGAGATTGATGAAAATCTGTGGAATTAGTTTAGTGTGTTCAATTAAATATTTGGGAAGGGCTGGCCAGGGATTATAGGGCGAATTAGGGTGAAATTTTTTTGTAGATGCCCATTTGGAAAATTGATTTCTTAAATTTTGAATATTGTTCAAAGAGAAACATGGAAGAAGATTGTATTAGTTTCTTGGGGCTGCCCTAACAAAGTACCACAAATTGGGTGGCTTACAAAGCAGAAATGTACTGTCTCACATTTGTGGAGTCTGCAAGTCCAAAACCAAGTTATCAGCAAGGTTGGTTCCTTCTGAGCGCTGCAAGGGAGAATCCGTTCCATGCCTCTCTCCTAGCTTCTGATGGTCTCAGACATCCCTTGGCTTGTAGATGATGTATGCTCTATATCTTCACACTGTATTCCCTCTATACCTATCTGTCTTGGTGTCAAAATTTCAACTTTTGGAATAAATACCAGTCATATTGGATTAGGACCCGCGCTAATTATCTCATTTTAACTTGATTATCTGCAAAGACCCTATTTCCAAATGAGGTCACATTTAGAGGTACCAGGGCTTAGGATTTCAACATCTTTTGGGGAGGCATAATTCAACCCACAACAGGGATTAAACTATTTCCAAAAATATTAATACCCTATTCAATATAGAATCAGTTTTCCTAAAAAATTATTTTTTCCACTATGCAACATTACCCACCCTTGACAGAGCAGTGTAGGGATCGATCAGTGATTCTCAACTGGTTGAGGCTTGGGGAGAGTGGGTGAGCAGATCAGGGAAAAGTTGGTCAAGGAGAAAATCATGGAGGGATGACTGACATCTAGAGGTAAGTATCAGAATCAAAGTCAAGTGTGTTTTTAAAAATTGTGTTCAACATTAGAATTTTATATTTGAAATATGAAAAAATAACTATTTCCAATATTAAAGATAGAAATTAAAGCTCATCAAAGTACAGTTGGCTGGTGGGAATAAGTGAAAGATATATCTAGTCCTCATCACTTGTCCGTGCCCTTCCTCCAGAGATATCAAAGTATGGTCTGGGAATGGAAGTAGGGTAAGAATCAGCATGACCATGTCTATCAAAGGGAGTAGGGCTTTTCAACACTAAATCACTATTAGTAAGTTGACAACACACTACTACTATATTCAGGTGGGCAAAGAGAATAGATTCTTTGGCTCTCTATAACTTATATTGACTTTCTCAAAAATAACTAAATCTTCATCATTACCTGCTCCCTGCTGGGCAGCAAAGAGTGCAGAACTAAATATAAGGCAATCCAGTAAATTCAATCTGATCCCATTTAAATCAATTCATCTGTTCAGGAACTGCTCAGTTTTTCAGGTGGCTTCTTTCCTCACCCCCTGCTGTTCACTCTGATAATGTCTGGATATATTTGTTGGTCAAGGAGGGGACCAAGTTTACGTGATCTCAAGGTCCTATAGGTGAAGGAGACCTCAGATTCCCTAGTGTCCCCTGGACCCTTATGCTATGACTAGCTGCCTACTCTGGTCTTTTGACTGCTGATGACTGAGACACACTCTGGCACTTTAGAGAGTTATGTGCTGGTCCCAGACATTAATTTCCAGTCACCATTCCCTAAAATCAGTAGCTTCTCTGTCTCAATCTCAGTTCCCTAGTGGCCCACCAGTTCAGGCAGCACCCCTACACACCATCACAGAAGTCTTAACACAAGTTGGGAATATCCACACCTGAAGTGTCTCCTGGAGTGGGAGTTGGTGACCTCTGGTCTGAAAGCCAACTTTAGCCTACTATTTGGTTTTATTGATAAAACACAGCCACACCCATCCATTTATGTATTGTCTACAACTGCTTTTGTGGTACAGAGTTGAATAATTGTAACAGAAACCACATAGCTCCCAAAACATAAAATATTTACTCTCTGAGTTTTAAGAAGAAAAGTTTGCCAGTCCTTGGCCTTAAGGTTTGCAATCTTTACTTGTATGCCCAAGGAAGTTATGCTAGTACACACACACACACACACACACACACACACACACACACACATCTACACAGCCACACACTCAAAGCCTTGTTCATGGCCTCCTTAATAATACGTAGATATTTCTTTGACACACTTTCCTTGAATTTCCACTCCAAGAAAAGGACAAAAAACACAGAGTACAATTCTTTGCTTTACCTTAGTCTCACTTTTCCATAATTCACAAGCACGGGAAGGGGCAGACCTTCTACTTCTTTAATATATCTTATGCTTTTATCTACTCCAGACACATTTGAAAAAAACAAAAAACCTCTACTCTCTAGTAATCCATGTCTGTATCTTGTAAATAAGGACCAGAAGAATTTGGAAAATGCTTTTCTCTTTTGAGAGTGTCTGGAGATCACCTTGTATTCAAAACAGCCAGCTTTGAGATTCAAAGCACATCAATAACCTATGGGTTCCAGGAAGAAACCATTCTCTCTCATTTCCTAAGGCAATAAGCTTTACCTCTCAGCCCTGGAAATGGAATACTAAAAGGAAACATGATTTGAGGCTGACAAATACATTAGTTTAATATCACAAAAGTATTATCACTATTATACTGGTGTGCATGACGATGCTTCACTGATCCATTGATCCTTTAAGAGTGATTTCAGATTGACAGTGTGCACGCCACTCTTAAATTCTGGCATCAGAGTATAAGCATGTACATAAATCTGACTACATCAGAAAACAGAAACTACAGAACCTTCCTACGTCAGGACAGCCTTCACTCTAGGTATTATCTCACTTTGGCCCAACTCCAAACCCAAACTGGAAACACTATCTCAAAAATTGCCTTGTAAGCTCCTTTACATTTTTTGTTAGGCAATTGTAGCCAGCCTTCTCCTCTGCATATATCTCAGCAATAATGGGAATGGTGCTGCTGCCCTAAACCTCTGTGGAGGTACATAGAGCATTGTCTCATCCCTACAACATAAAATAAATTTTAAGCTAGATAAAAAAAGTAGCATAAACCTTTCCTTAAAACTTGGGGAGCCAGCCAACCTACCAAATGGGATAAAATATTTGCAAATCATGTATCTGATAAGGGGTTACTATCCAAAATATGTAAAGAACTCATACAACTCAATAGCAAAAAAAAAAAACACTCCAATTAAAAAATGGGCAGAGGATCTGAATAGACATTTTTTCCAAAGAAGACATACAGATGGTCAACAGGCACATGAAAAGATGCTCAACACCAGTAATAATCAGAAAAATGCAAATCAAAATCACAATATCACCTCACACTTGTTAGAATGGCTGTTATCAAAAGACAAGAAATAACAAGTGTTGTCAAAAGGTAGAGAAAAAAGAACCCTCATGACCTGTTGGTGGGACTGTAAATTGGTGCAGCCACTATGAAAGACAGTATGGAGTTTCCTTAAAAAATTAGAAATAGAACTACCATATGGTCCAGCAATTCCACCTCTGGATATTTATCCGAAGGAAATGAAAACACTAACTCAAAATATATATGCACCCCCACGTTCATAGAAGTATTATTTATAATAGCCAAGACATGGAAACAACCTAAGTGTCCATGGATGGATGAATGGACAAAGAAAATATGTATATGTATATATATATACACTATGTATATATAGTCCAATATTATTCACCTATAGTAAAGACGGAAATCTTGCCATTTGTGACAATATGGACAGAACTAGAGGGCATTATGCTAAATGAAATAAGTCAGACGGAGAAAGACAAATACTGTATGATCACACTTATATGTAAAATCTAAAACAAACAAAAAGAAGCCTAAACTCACAGATACAGAGAACAGATTGGTGGTTGTGAGAGGCAGGGATGGGGGGTGAGCAAAATGGGTGAAGGGGGTCAAAATGTAAAACTTCCATTTATGAAATAAATAAGTCCTGGGAATGTAATGCACAGCATGATGACTATCGCTCATAATACTCTATTGTATATTTGAAAGTGGCTTAGAGGGTAAATCTTAAAAATTCTCAGCACAAGAAAAAACACTGTAACTTTGTATGGTGATGGATATTCATCAGATTTACTGTGGTGATCATCATGCAATATATACAAATATAAAATCATTTTGTTGTACATCTAAAACTAATATAATGTTATATGTCAATTATATCTCAATTAAAAAAAGAAAAATGTTGGGGTGCCAGAATAGTTACAAATATGTGTTTATGTGTGTATATTTATGTATAATACTTCACTTCCACTTACTGGCTCCCAAGAATGTTGTTAGGCTCTCTACATCCATGTATTATTTCATTTATGCCTTATTATCTTATGAAGTAGATATATATATATATATATATATATATATATATTTTTTTTTTTTGGCGGTACGCAGGCCTCTCACCGTTGTGGCTCTCCCGTTGCGGAGCACAGGCTCCAGACGCGCAGGCTCAGCGGCCATGGCCCACGGGCCCAGCCGCTCCACGGCATGTGAGATCTCCTGGACCGAGGTACGAACCTGTGTCCCCTGCATCGGCAGGCGGACTCTCAACCACTGCACCACCAGGGAAGCCCTGAAGTAGATATTATTAATTCCATGTAACCAATAAGGAAACTGAGGCCAACTCACCTTAGAGGGTGCCAGTAATCACAGAGTAAATGAGAAACAGAGCAAGGAGTGAGCCCAAATCTGCACTTGATGTTTACACTTTGATGCTAAAGTGTAATCCAAGGGAATGCTTATCACATTGAGCCCTTACAAGCTAAGGACAGGGAACATCTCCATGGGAAATGGAATGCCTCAGAGTGGGTCTAGCCCCAAGATTTTCTTTTCTTGTTACTGTTCTAAGTTAACCTCTATTTCATGCACAAGGATTTGCTAATTAGGCAATAGTGACTAACACAGATCCATGATCATGTTCAGCAGATTGAAATCTCCTCTACCTAAGCACTACCTATCCTTCTATAATGCATTCAAATAGACAAGTGGTATACTGGTAAATGTTTATCAGGCAACTCTCCAGAAAAAAGAAAAAATCAAAAGCAAACAAACAAACAAACCCCCATGTTTACAGTGTTTGCCATTTTCCATGTTATAAATAATTTCCATCATGACCAATATTCATGAACAGGTCAACACTCAGTGCAGAATTTGAAAGAAATATGTATGATTGGACCTTGGGAGATGGCATGAGCCAATCTAGCATATCACTGATGGAAATGAAACTCTAAAGTCATAGCTTTCAAAAATTTAACAGCAGTTTTGTTTGTTTGCTTTCTGTTTTTTTCCTAAAGGAATGCAGGCTCCATATTATCAGGAATCTTTTCTGGTTTGTTTACCCTTCAATCCCCAGAACCTAGAACATTGGCTGACACATAATAGATGTTCAGTTAATATAAATGAAAGACAGCATAGCTATGAAAGTGAAAAGGGAGAAGAAAGCTAAATGAAATGAAACAAAATGAAATCTTGGGCAGACACTTTAATATAAAAATATGCAAACGTATGTTCTAGTATGAATTTATTTTATATATTTGAATTCATAATATTTACTCAAATGGTCAATGGATAAGAAAATAAGATTATTGGACTGTACATGAAACTTTGAAACCAGGAGCTACAATTGATGGTTGTAACCTGATTTCAGCATGAGTATTCACTTCTGCATTTGTTTTGGTTACATAGCTAGAAAAAAATCCTGATTTGCACAGATGACTAGTGTATTTTTTTAATCTCTCACTTTGTAATCTCAGAAGTCTTCAATTAAACACAGGCAGAATCTTCAAAGAGGAGTAGTATAATTTTTTTTGCAATTTGAATAACTAGCAATATCTCAGAATTACATTTGATGAATGGTTTTCTCAATAAGTTTACATTTGTATTGCTATTTAGTACAATATATATGAATATGTAGAAGATATACATTTCTTGTAATATTATTATTCAAAAATGTCATTAAAGAATTTCATATATTTCAAGGGCCATCTCTACCACATATTCACTCAGAGGTTTATGAGTCAAATTTATTTTATTTTTCATATTGAATCCAAATTTTAACTTTCAATTTTATTGTACCTTTATAGATAGTTGTAAATGAGATTAATATGGCAGGCTAGTCTTGTCATATTGAGTTCTTTCAGCTTATTAAAAATAGCATCAGGCAATACCAGCAAGTACAACCATGGTTTAGGAGAGACTTTGTTAATGGTGCTATCACCAGGAAAGAAAAAAAAAGATTTCTTGTCTCATTTGAAGATTTGTATCAGCACTCGGCCTTGACATTACCAAATGACTTCAGTTGAGAAAGATCTTTGGAACCCATCATGTATATAACCACAAATAATGCTAAAAATTCTGCACTATAAAGAGTACACATTAAAAATTTGTCAGTTTCTATCACAAACCCAAACACTATTTTGAAAGATGCTCATTAATCTGCTTAACACAACATAACATAATTATCTGAACTCATTTTGGCAACTTCTCTTATATAAATGACAAATCCTATAGTTTTTCTCACCATTACTTTCTCGATGCTAATTGAAACCACAATATATTTTTGACAACTGATTTGGTGGCATATTTAAAATTAACATAAAACAAACACTTTTTCCTGTTGTATGTGCTTTAACTATTGTATCTAGTATTACATATCCTTAGTATTTATTTGTATGGTCCTATCTTACCAATAAATTGCTGTAATTCACAGTATTCATACCTTGAAACAGTTGAATTGTAATGATTTCACGTAGTTCACTTTTTGAAATAAAAAATTCTTTAGGAGCAGCTTCTTAGTGTCCTTTTCACGCATATTTTAAAGTAATGGCGATAAGTGTGTGTTCATTGCTTGCTCATCTACCATGACTGTTGCAAAATCGATAGCATAAGGCTGAATGAGTGTTTTCCTGATATCTTGTGCTTTTTCCCTTACTTACAACGTGATGACTTCAAATAGTGCTATAAATACTTTTTTACTGACAGATTTAAATTTTAAGTATACTTTTTCAAGAACATTAAGTGGTGGTTCAAACTGCACCAAAAGATGCTGGGAGACATTTTTATGGTCAACCTTTTAATTCAGAACATCAGAACTTGTCAGAATTCACAGCACAAAGAACTCTGCAAATTTTGATTTCACAAACACAATAAGGACTTTGTGTAGAGGGCACTCACTATATTTGAGGCTGGTATAACTTGACTTGGGTCATTTGATCCTGATAATTTTTATGGTATTAACCATGGCATTTTATCTTCTTGTGAAACTTCCTGTTTTTAATTAGTGATGGATTTCTAGTTTGAACAGCAATTATTTCACTTCAGTTTTAACAATTACACTTATATTTAATTTAGGCAAGTAACATCTGACATGATCTTTAGTGCAATATGGTCATGATGCAGTATGTAGCCTTTACCTGGTATTGCAAAACTGTCTAATAAGCATGAGCTGAGCAGATGTGCCTGAGCTTTGCCTGGCATTTAATGGAGCACAGGACACATGTGCTGAACTAGTGAACTCACTTGTATAATTTTACCAGAGCAGAAGTGTATAGGCTTGAATTCAACGAAAGACCACAGAAAAACCCCTTCTTTCCTAATCAATTACACATCTGTAGAAAGGTCAAATATATGCATAAATAAACAAAAGTATGGCAGCCTGAAATCTGCATAAAAACAAGTTAAACTCAGTGCAACACAGGATGCTTGATAGCCTCTACAGTGCAAAAAATGGCAAATAACACATTTCTGTGTTTGTTGTTTTGTTTTGGGTTTTTGCTTTGGTTTTGGTTACAGCTTTTAAAATAATGAAATATAATTTGTAGTTGGGTTAAATGTGAAACTCTATAGAAGCATCTTGTAGAAACCTGAGGTTTCATAGAAAGCAGTTTGACAGTGTCAAGACATCTCAGAAATGCCTAGCCCAGCATAAGACATATTCAAACTGTTAGGCTTGTCACTTCCCAATAGAAATCACCTGCTGAGAACAGGAGTAAAGGGAAAGGAAGGGAAGGGAAAGGAAAGGAAAGGAAAGGAGATGGGAGAGAAAGGAAAAGTGGGGAGAAGAGAGGAGGAGACAGAAGGAAATGAGAGAGGGAAGGACAGAGAGAAGAAGGGGAAGGAAGAAGGAGCTATGGAAGAGAAAGAATGAGTTTTGATCTGGTACCTTGTGATCAATTATATTTACACACTACTAAGTCTCTATTTCCACTGCCCCTTAAGTCTCCCTCTCCTACCATCCACCTCCTCCCAGGCCTGCTCCTTGTCAAAGCCTCTACACTGTGACCTCTCCTGTCCTCCACTTCCCAGAGCTCTTAGCCTCTTCCTGAGGCACAGTGTGTCTTTACCTACAGATAGCTCAATAGAAGAAAGCCTGACAATGTGTTCTTTGGTGGGCTAGTAAAGGACTAATAATTTGTATGAAGTTGAAGTTAATCGTGCCAGTAATAAGCATAATACTTTTGGTTTCCTGAATCTATGATTACAGGAAACATTAATTAAATGCTTCCTGAGCTCCTACTATTTGGGAGTGTTAAAAAAATTGTAATGACCATTTATTGGGCACTTACTATGTGCCAGGCATTATGTTAAGTGAACTGCATACATAATCTCTTTTATTTTTCATAACACTAGGAGATAGAAAACATAATCCTCTTATCATATGGGAAAATTTTGGCTTAAAAATGTTTAACAGCCTAAGGTCAAATGGTGAGTAAAAGCATAGGGAGAGATTTCAAACTATAGCTGAATGATTCCATAATCTATATTAATGACCTTTAAATTGTATACCTCTTCCTTCAAACTTACTCACATAATCTCCAATTCAATATATCTGTAACCAATTAATTGTCCAGTAGTTACATTTTCCACCTGATTTATCCCTTGTTACAGGCTATAATTTTTTTCAAAAAGGTGTTTTTCTGAATTACTATTTTAATTTCATACGTTACCTGCCCAATGTAGTAGAAAGGACATAGTGACATAACCCTTTTAAAGGTTGAAAGATTTCAAACTTTATTCTTAAAACCCAGAATTTTTAAATCCTGCGATTATAATAGTCCAACATCGACAAGAAACTTTTATCTGCGTCTACGCTTCACAAAAATAAAACCTGAATTTTTTTCATTTTGAGTGGTTAAGTGAAACTTCTGCCGAGCAATATTGGGAAAGCAAAGGAACCATAAGTTAGTTAAATCTCCTTATCTCTCAGTGGGAACATGGAAATGCACATATGTCCACAGGAATGTGGCTGCCTGCATGGGCGCACACACATGCACATGCACATACATACACTTTGCACTCTGCTTCTCATTCCCTCACTCAGCTTTCTCTACCACAAGATCCTCTCCCTCCTGTTTCTTTAATCCAGGAAGAGCTTTCTAAATGACCTCCTCACAGTGGAACACTGCCAAGGTTAGCCAATTCATTCAAATACTCCCCATTATCTCCACATAGCCAGCAGTCAGAGACACTGTGAGTCTCTTTTTCCTTCTCAAACATCCTGCACGCAATCATTTGTAGGCATTTTCCATAGGACTTCCTGTTAGGTAGAGATTAACCCCTTGAAATTGATCAGCAGTCAATTCTTAGTGCTGCTATTATTAACTGTGCCTCTCTTTTAGTTCAAATCATAGTATGATGATATTTTGAAAATGGAAGAAAATTTTGTCCCACCCCCCTCATTTCACAGACAAAGAAACCATGGCTTATTTTAGCCTAGAGAGGTAAAATGCTAGGAATGATCAAGACTGCACAATGAAAATGGAATTAGAATCCATTACTACAGGCAGAGCTAATATATCCAAAAGTCCACTCTTCCACACACATTGTGGTGCCTGTAGCATACTGTACACAAGGCTGAAATGCCATCTTTTTCATTAATACGTGTGTCTATAACCTGACTCTTATGTATTAGCTCTTTTATCAGACAACCAACTGGCAGCTACTTGAGCAAATGAATTCTGTGTCTCATCTTGTAAAATGATTTTATCCTTCTTTTATTATTCTATGATAGATATTCTTTCACATTCATATTACTTTGGCATGATACACTCACACTGCTTTATGGGAAAAAATCCATACTTTAGAACAGACTGTTATACAATCTTGATATAACCAGTGTCACCTTATATAATGAAGGAGTTAAAAACATACACAAAATGATTGCTTCTCTTCCCCACTTTCTGTATATCATAGTTGAGGCTGCTACAAGTACATACAATACAATAATTATTATTGTGTCCTATTGTCAAAATATATTGAAGGCTTAACAACTACTGATGAGCAAATCTCAGTGGGGTTTGAGTTGGACGTTCTTTTGACAAAAAAAAAAAATCACTAAAATAGACTTCTCATAAAATCCTTAGGGTTCCTTAGTCTCTACTGAGAGAAAAATTCTATGATAACATTTTTCTTTCTATTTCTGGCATATATGATCAGGATCATAGCCTAGGCTATGAGTTATTAGCTTAAATTCTATTCTCTCCAAACCCTCATTGTTAAAATTTGTGCTTCAATCGACTGTCCAAACACTGCCTTGTGGTCTTTAATCTTTCAGAAGAATACTATTTTCTAATGCTTGGGCTAATATTTTTCCGGCTTATAACCCAGCTTTTCATGGCCTATGTTGTATACCTGGAACAAATATTTTCCTTCTACCTTTTAACATTGTCTCTCTCAAATCTAATGAAGGATATTATTTTTATTATTATTGTGTTATTATTTTATTATTAATATGTTATTTTTCACTAATCCACATTTAAGTAGAAATACTGTCTCAACTAATTAGCATATATGCAACAGGAATGGGAAATCACCTTAAAAGTTGAATCCAGGCAGGCCTGGATTTAATTTTATCCAGTTCCTGGATCAAATACCAAGCAGTAATATTACTGTTTATGCTTAATGTGGTGAAAATGTAACATCTTAATGTGTCCTTAATAGTAAAATCATAAAATTTCATAAATTTTACATGCTGCCCAATTAAAGTCATCTATTTTCTCTCATCCTTAGTATATATTTCTAGGCCCTTCTCCTTAGTATCTCTTCTGTGTCCCTTCTTATTCATTAATAATATTTATGTTCCAGACCCTATGGCAGGCACTAAGGATACAATGGTAAATATATTAAAACATATCTCTACATTTCTTTTATTTCTCTCCCTCCCTCTCTCTCTCCTTCTCTCTCAGACACACACACACAAACACACACACACACACACACACACACACACACACAAATACACAGTTTTCTCAGACTCAACTTATGATCTGTTCTCTCTCAAAGATAAGTACCATGATTACTCCCAGGCAACTCAGTCACACTCTGTGAGAACTAAGCATAGTATGCTGCTGACTAAATCTCAAGGTATCTTTTGCAGTCTGGCTGTTATTCCTGTTTAAGACCTTGCCTGAGAAGTCACCCAGAAGCACATAGGAATTCAAGTCTCACCTTGTCAAGCCATCGAGATAAATTCACCCCCCAGCACTACCTTCAGCATCCTCCGAAGGGATTGCATGGAAAATCATGTCCTGTTCCACTCTCCCCTCCACTTGAGGGAAATTTTAAGGTAGACAAGCCCTATCTTTGCCTAAACAAACGACTCTTCTACTGCTGTCACATGTCTGTATCTCTTTCAGAAATTCCAAACAAGTCCTCTCTGCTTTAGATCTTTCACTCAGGCCTGTTGAGGTTTCTGCTCTTACTCTCTTCCCTTCCCCCCTCCGATGAAGCACTGATTCCTGAAGGACCTAAATGTGTCCCAGATCCAGTCTCATTCCTGCCCAACCTATCACTTGCTCTAGGCTCTAACTCTCCACCTTAAGAGCTCTCCTTTCTCACAAACACTGGAAACTTCTTTTACAGTATAGCTTAAGTCCTATCCACCAAAGGTTTAAAATAAATTCCTATGCTCAGACCTGCTGCAATCTGGACTCATTACTGTGTAGGACTGTTCAGCTGTGATTTCACTTTGTAATTCTCCTGTGTTGGATTTCCCTACTTTCTTGATCCTGTGACTTCTTTTCAAAAACTGTATCCTATTGTTGTGCCTAAACAGCCTTTAGGATATGTCTAAGAAAGAATAAAAGGAAAGACAATTTGTTTCTGAGAATTTGCAGGTTTTAAAAATGTCTTTAAGTCAATCCTCACACTTGACTGTTACTTTGTTTCCATTTATACAGGATGGACAATTTTTTCCTTTGGAATTCGGCAGTAATTGTTTCATTGTCTTCTAACTCAAAATGTTGCTAAAGAGGAATCAAATACCATTTTTCCCCTAATCCTTTATATGTAACTAGCTGTTGATGGTTTATTTTTCTGTTTCTCTTTGTGAGCTTCTAGGATCTTTTTTTACCTCTGGGTGTGGCAAAGGCAGCTGGATATTGCTCCCCAATATCCAGCCTTCCCTTCTTCCTTTTGTAATAGAAGATCTAAGATTTAACAAGACACGAGCCAGCCCAAACTGAAGACTATAATTTCCAGCTTCCTTTGAAGCTGGGGTGACTAACTTTGGGCCAACTGGATGTAGCAGAAATTATGTATAGCTTCTGGAGTAGACCTTGAATAGAAAGAAAGAAGCCCTCACTTTTCATCTCTCCTCTTCCAGCTGATAGTAACACAGACATGATAGCAAGAGCTAAAGCCTCAGTCTTCAACTGAGAGAGAAAGCCACATTTTAAGGACGGCAGAGCAATGAAATAAAAGGAGCTTGGGCTCCCAGTACCATGAAGCAATAATGCTGCTTGTGTTTGGACTGATATAAGAAAGAGAATTAAATTTTCATCTGTTTTAGCCACTATATTTTGGTCTTTTAATTTTCTTAGTTTTTTTCCTTCCCTCTCCTATTTTCCATCTCTTTTTTGTTCCAATTCCAGAGAGATGTCCTCAACTTTATCTTTAAAGCCTATTGAATTTTTACTTTAATTGTTATATATCTAAAGCCCCTTTCCTTTTCTTTTATTGCTTTATTTTTGTTTTTAGAATCCTGTTTTGCTTTATAGATGCAATACCTTGAGAATACTATGGTAGAGTCTTTTTCACAGTATTCTACTTCCTTTACCTAAGAGTTCCGTTTTACAGATTATTTTGGTTTTTGTCTCTTTCATGTCAGAGACATTGCTCCATTATCTGTTAACCCTACCTGTCCATTTTTAAATGTTTAAGAGTAAGATATTTAAAACACTTATGGGAAGTTCTGTGTGTTAGGGTGGGACTTGTTAACCATCGAGCCTTATGGTGAGGTGATTGAGTGACAAGCTAAATTTTTCTGGACGATCCCACTGATGTCAAGATTTAAAGATTTTTTTGTTTTCTCCTTTAGGGCCATTTTGCTTTTTCAGACAAAGGCTCTCTGCCTCCTGCCTGGAAGTAGGAGAAGGGAGGGGGTGTCCTCCTGACTCTCTGCATTTCAGAACAGTTGACAGAAAGCTGACGACCCCACCTTTCAATACTCAGATGTCAGTTGATCATCCTATTTTCCACACTTGACTCTTCACCCAGCCGGGTCTGGAGTACCTGAAGTCATACACATTCCAGTTCAATTTCTAAAGAAGTTGAACCTCTAGTCATGCGTAAAGGTTATGGATTAGCTTGGTGCTGGGAGTGGGTAGAGAGTAAGAATCACAGTCACCCGAGCCCGGACACATTGGGAAGGTGACGCAAGGAGTCTACTTGTTTCACATGCAGACCCTTGTGTTCATTGCCAGACCTCTTTCATGCCTCCCAAGGTGGCTGGTGCCTCCTTTCTGGAGGTCTGCAGAACAAGTTTAATCCCCTTTCTACAATAGTTTCCTCTGCAGCTGTTACTTTATACCTGTCTCATCTTGCCTAAATTGGATTCAGTCCTGAATCCTCTATCTCCCAAAAGTTCATTGTCTGCTATTGCCTTCCCTCCTTTTTTTTTCTCATGTGTTTATGTTTGTTGTCTTTAATTCCTTTACTTTTGCTGGGCATTTGAGTGGGAAGTTAGAGAAATGTGTTTAATCATCCAGATGACCTTGTGCACATTTAAGTTATCTTTGTGCAAAATATGTTACATCTATGTTATTCTGGTCTGTTTCAAATGGCAAGTTCCCTAGCTTATTATGATAATTCTTTGCCAGCATCAAATACAGTCCTTATACTTAGTGTCAATACAGAATTAAAACAAATATAAATAGATGACTTGTTTTTTTTTTTATTTTAGCAAACCTTTCCAGAAAGTACAAATCCTATTTATAGTACAAGCTACAGATATTTATTTAAAGAGAAACCAGATTTTTTCCCTCCATGAATAACCAATTTCACATGCATGAATTTGTTTGCAAATTCACTTAGAAGTGAAGATAATGTTGGCCAAAGAAGCACACTAAGATTGATTCAGAGCAACAAATTTTCCAAGACAACTTCCTGTTAAATTAGCCCTGTTCCTTTAGGTCAAGCCCTTTGGGTAGTGGGAGAAAGAAGTTAGTAGAAATGTGTCTGCCTTTATGGAATGCCAGCTACAACGTAAAGTCTTGAATGATCTTCCAAAGGACAGACCTTGTCTTTGCTGCGTGTCAGTACAGAGAATTTTCATTCTCTGGTGAACAGAAATTCATCCTAGAAAATGACATTGTGGGTTTAACAGTTGCGTGGTGTAAGAAAGCCACCAACACTGAATTCCTGTTAGTGTTCAAACCTAGAAGACTTTATCATAAGTCACCAAATCTTCTACTACATTTTATCCATTGCAGCGATTCAGAAAAATCTGCACTCAGATCTTTTCTTGAAGTTGGGTTTTTTGGAGTTTTTTGTTTGTTTGTTTGATCCCTTTTCAAACAACATGCTCTATGTTTCCATTTGCTCACTCATTGGATATTATTGCACCTATCATTCTTCTCTTAATTATTCAAGTATATTCATTTTACTTGTATACATCTTAAACCGCCTTCTGGTTAACGTGCTCATCTGGTTTTCATCAGAGCACAGAGCTCTACTGAGTTTGCCTATCCTAACCCTTTTCGTTTCAGAAATATGACTTTCTCTTCTCCTCCAACTTTCCTCTCTCAAATTGGCTTCTGACTCCCTTGGAGTTCAGTCAGTTTTTCATTCCAGTTGGAAAAATGTCAGGATTATTACTCAGATACTTGGTTTAAAACTTCATTCCTGAGAAAGGGATTCTTTTTCCTCTCAACTTTGTGACAGGAAATAGAACACTGAGTCTGTCCAAGGCAGGAACGACGTAGGGACTAGGCCCAGTGCCACAATCATTATGTCACTTCTGAGGAAGCTCGGCTTTCCACAATTCAGGACCTTTTTAGCACATAAAGATTCCAGAATCTAACCTGGAACTAAAACACTTTACGGTTTAATCAGCTCGCCCTGATGAATGTCAATGCCTTAGCCTTCGATTCTTCCTTAAAATAGATCTAGATGACAAAAAAGCACCATTGCATGTCTGCAAACTCAGGCATGTTAGATACCAAATATGCAAGTCAAACATGACAGGTTTTCTAGCTTGGCCAATGAGACTAATAACGTGAAAATACAGACAAAGGGATTAAGCACAAGGGGAGATAGATTATTTTACTCAAGCCTCATGCTGCTACCCCGTTACCAAATTATGAATAATTTATCAGACGTGGCAAGATGCTTTTTAAAGCTCCCACACTCTGGACTCAGACGTGCCTGAGTTCACTCCCCAGCCCTGCCTCTGACTAACTGTGGCATCAAGAGTTATTTAACCTCTCTAAGTAGCCACCTCTTCACCTGAAAATCCTAGTAATAATGCCTACTTGAAGCTGATTTCAAGGAGTCACTGAAAAAATATGCATAAATGACATAATATGCAAAGTAGAAAAGCCCGATGCAACATAATTGCCCAATATTTATAATATTACCATCATAAACATAGTGTCATCATTGTCTCTTTTTTTTTTTGCAGTACACGGGCCTCTCACTGTTGTGGCCTATCCCATTGCAGAGCACAGGCTCCGGACGCGTAGGCTCAGCGGCCATGGCTCATGGGCCCAGCCGCTCCGCGGCATGTGGGATCTTCCCGGACTGGGGCACAAACCCGTGTCTCCTGCATCGGCAGGCGGACTCTGAACCACTGCGCTACCAGGGAAGCCCTCATTGTCTCTTTTGATTTTTGGAGGTGGCCAAAAATTATTCTAAGTATCAGTGGGAAAAAAAAAAGAATCACCAAAGGGAGGACTTATAAGAAAGAATACTGCATGCTGACCCATGACCTTATTTGCAGCACTGCAACCATTTTTATTCTTTAAAATGTTATATAATAATCATGAAGATATTGAGCAGAAACCAAATATGTTTGGCTGTAAAAAAATGAAATATAGCAGCTTTTATAGAAATTAGGGACTACTCATTTTGTCACTTACCAAAATTAAACTTCTCATCCTTTACCCCCATCCCTTTTATCTTGTCAATGGTAAAGACACACAAATCGAAACAATATTTTTTATTTCAGAGATAAGTGTTAATCATTACATCCCCATTCTAATTAGGTTATTCACTCTTCACTGAATATCCCATATTCTACTTAATAAGTGTCAACTTTTTAATTGGGAAGGATTTCTGATGTTCTGGGTATATATTTTTGTATAATAATGATTTCATATTAGTAAACAGGTAGTTCAAATATCAGTTTCGGAAACTTTAATGAGTCTGGCTAATCTACTTTTCAACCTTCTTTAGGACTGAAGAAGTGATTCTTCCTTATTACGTGTGTAAAAATATCCTGGCATTCTTATTAAAAATATATGTTTCTGGCCTAACCCCAGAAATTTTGATTCAATGTATCTGGGACCCAGGAAGGGGCATTTTAATAAATGTCTCAGGTGACCACCATGGGGATGGGTCTCAAAATTCACTGGGAGAAACACAAGACTAAGGGAACAATTAGTAACGTTTTGCTTCCATTTCATATCAAATTCTCAATAACATTACAAAAATTACTGTAGATTTCTTAAAATTTCACATATTTTCCCCACACACATTTTTTACAGCTGAGAAAATTGTGCCTCTACCCACACACTCACAAATACGCCTTTCTATTTTTCCCTATTTTAATAGCAAGTTTGATGAATCTCATCTCTAATATTCTAAAAAACATATTTTAGGAAAATAAAATCCATAAAAACATCAAAGCTTAGAGACTAGATAAATCAAGGTGCTTTTTGTTTTGTTTTGTTTTTTGGAAGGGTATTTATTTTTCTTTGGAGCTATTTGAATAATGAGTTCTCAGACACATAACTGTGTGTTCACTTAATACTACTTGCTATAGACTCTGTCGGGACAGACATAATTAGAGTGGCAAGGCCACAACCAATTAAATATCATCAAAAATGAAAATAAAGCAGGTCTGAAATTATAATGTAAATTCAATGTAAATATATTCATTCTTTCTTTTTATTAGCTAGTACTTATTAAGCACCCACTACATGGCAAGAGATCATGTTTCAATTTATTTAAAAAATACATCTATTGTAAAAAGAAAAATATACCCACATGGGATAACAGAGTGACATTTACAGGCTCTTTGGGGTATATTTAAATATATGTCTGATCTTCAAGAGCAGGTCTTTGAACATAAAAAAAGCAATAGTGCTAATTAAAATAATCACCCCAAATCATCACTGAAGCCTTCACAAAGTCTGCCCGACCATTTTTTCCATCCTTCTATATTCTTATTTTCAGCTTTCAAAATATGTAGCCCATGGCATTAGTTCATATCACTTATTTTGAATCTGATTAGTTAGGTTTCAGTTTTATAACACGCGTGTGTAAAGGGACAGATTAAAAGTGGTTGACAGTTGTCAATACTCCTCACTCACACTTAAACAAATAAGAGTCATCCTTAAAACAAAAGTAACATTCTTTACTTAAAATAACACTCAGACACCTGGGGAAGAAGAATTTTTGAAATCACATTTTTTAATGGCAATATGCACAGCATAGAGTGTTACTTTAAGTATGACCTTGGGCAAGTCATAGAACTTCTCTGAGCTACAATTTCTTCATGTATTAAACAAGAATGATAAGATCTCATTACAGGTTTGGTGTGTGAGAGCTCACAGAGGTAATGTATGTAAAACAGCAAGAACAGAATCTGGCAAGAGTAAGTGATCAATAAATAGAAGTTGGATGATGAGATAATAAGGATGATGCTACTGCTGAATTGGTCCCTAATTATTTCCTGTGTACATATTTTTTCTCTTCTACTAGACTGTAAATTATTTGAGAGCAGAGATGGGGTCGGTTTTTTCTATTTCCAGCAACCAGGCACAGTATTAGGTAAATAATAGCTGCTCTATGGATATTCATTTAATTGAATTAGAAATAACCATATCAGGGCGTCCCTGGTGGTGCAGTGGTTGAGAGTCCGCCTGCCGATGCAGGGGACACGGGTTCGTGCCCCGGTCCGGGAAGATCCCACATGCCCGGAGCGGCTGGGCCCGTGAGCCATGGCCGCTGAGCCTGTGCGTCCGGAGCCTGTGCTCCACAACGGGAGAGGCCACAACAGTGAGAGGCCTGCGTACCGAAAAAAAAAAAAAAAGAAAGAAAGAAATAACCATATCAATTGACAGGAGTGTAATTTTTTTCTCCTACTAAAAGTGCGAGCCATATCTTACCTAAGAACACAACTTGAAGTGTCTCAAGCATGGGAGAAAACGTTTCCTGAAGAAAGCTAAGCACTACAATGATAGTAATAATAGCAAATTGCATTTTGGTGCTTTCTATGTGCCAAACGCTGTTAAAAGCACTTTACACATATTAACTCATGTAATCCTTTCAACAACCATATGAGGAAGATCCCATTATCATTCCTGTTTAATGAACGAGGGAACTGGGGATGAGAGAAGATAAGTGACTTCCCAAGATCACACAGCTAGTGACAGAAGCAGGATATGAAACCCAGAGTATTGGCCACGAGTTCTGTGCACTTAACTGCTATTCTGTACTTTAGCTACGGTAGGTTAAGGAAAAAAGGGGAAGGGGAGTAGAAGATATTTGGTCTGAGGTACAGTAAAAAAACAGATTTAAATCTAATAAAATGGGCTGCTGACCCTTACATTCATCTGAATCTTCTCAAAATCTCAGAATAGTGAAATGATTGTGAGAGTGTTCACTTTCTCCCAGAGAAACCAGTTTGTGTAAGAAAGTACCTTAGTTAATACTCATCATGCAGTTCAGGCAAAGTGACACACATAATTATATGAAAGAAAGAACTTCATTATGCTTGGAACCACTTGAAAATTAGTGATGCCAAATTTAACAGCAAGCTATCCCAACTTACTGGGCTTGGACTTCCCTTGCCTCTAGCAATATACATGTTCTAGTTTGCCACAGAGTCTGGGGGCAGGGCCTCTTATTTTGTTATTTGTTGTTATTGTTTTATCTTCTTTCCCCCGTACTTTTTATAGAAACAGGGCCAAAATTTCTCTCAAATATCAATCTCTATTTCCAACTTTGTGAAATCTTCAAATGGTTTGGAAAGGGAATGCTATTTCCTTAATAGGGATCTTTATATCAGTTTTGGCAGGGGTCAGCAAACTTATTCTACAAAGGGTCAGAGAGTAAATAATTTTAGGCTTTGCAGGCCAGTCTCTGTCACAACTACTCAACTCTGGCTTTGAAGCATGAAAGCTGCCATAGACAATTCATAAGTGAAAAGGTGTGGCTGTGTTCCCAATAAAACTTTATTTACAAACTTAGGCAAGGAATTGGGCCCCAGGCTACAGTTTGCCAATCCTAGGTTTATAGAGGTCCACTGTTTTAAAAGCCAAATTTTTCTTGAATCGTTGTAATTTGCCTGCCACTATCTCCCAACATAAATTATCTTATTTAATTCTCTCAGCAGCCCTTAGATGAGAAGAAAAAAAAAAAAAAAGCTCAGACAGGTCAAATGGACAAGGGTCAAACAAGTAGGAAGTGATGGAGCAGTTACAAAGCAAAAAATCAAACTCAAGTTGTTTGTTTACAAGCCCTTGTTCGTCTTACTCTGCCTGATATACAAGGCTAGAGCTCTTACAGTAATTAAAAAGAAAATGATCCAAATACTTTTCAGTTAAATGAGTTGTAACTAGAGATACTTGGTTTCAATAACAGTAACTTTGAGAGAATAAAAGAATTATTGACCAAAATATTCTGAGAATACAGAGCACTGAGCTGACCCTTGATATCCTGCCATAAGAATAGAAAACAAGGCTAGAGAATGCATGCCAGTTCTGATACATCAAAATTGTAAGGATGTAATTCATAGCTAGGCTGGGTTCAAAGTCCTTTTCCATCAGTTTTATACTTAATCTGCCTCTTATCATTATGAAATTAAATTCTAACTAGTATGTTTATACTACAATTCTCTTCTGACACTCTGACTTCTTAAACTGTGATGTTATATGTTGTTAATCTCAAGGCTATGATGTATGTTTTGATCGTTATAATAAATTATATTTATTTGTTATCCATTTGATAGATGATATTAACTTTAGTCGTAGTTGTTATATTATTTAATCGACTTAACTAATTTTTTTAAACAAACTAAACTGGATTTAAGAAAAATGCCTTCTTTCTCCTTGCAAAGTTGTGTAAATAAAAATGGTAATTATGAAAGAATCTTTTCTAAAACAGTACAGAACCTTCCAATTTTCTCCTATTCTCTCTACTAATTTCTCTTATTCCAATATTTGCCCATTTCTATTGAGAATATCCACGGTTGTTCACCTTTGAAAGGCATCTGCCTTGAAAATCTAGACTTGCAACTTTTTCTTTAATGGTAGATGGGATGCAACAATATCCTGGAAACTTTACCTAGACGTCTGTCCCTAGAAAGGATAATATCTCCCTTGGTAGTAGGGTTTTGTTTTGTATTGTTTCTTTTTTATCTAATAACTTTCTAAAGGGCAAATTTTCAGCTTTATATCGAATAATAATTAAAAACCATGGCTTGAGTTTTCTAGTTGGAGTGTTATACAATACTTTCAGAATAGTGAATAAGCCACACTTTTATTATTCTTCAAAAAAAAGCTCTTGTAAAGTGTTCTATCAACTTGATGGAAAACGAAACCCATAATAGGTCATGAAGCAGAAAGGGGGACTGAAAGGAAATGGTTGCTTTTAATTAATATAGTGGAGATATGCAGAGTGGTCACCATCAGAAAAAATGGAAATAGTGCCGCACCTAGTTGGAGAGATTGATCATTTGTACCCAAATTAGCAAAGGGACAAAGGTGAGAGAGACAAAGCAGATATTGCTCTTTTGTGGGCAGAAACCCAGCATGTCCCTGATGCAGTCTTTATACTTCAATAATCCAAAACTTAACCTCTGATGATGATTGCACTTCAGAAGGTAACTCTTATCCATTCAAAATAAGAAAACAACTCCAAGTGTATTAGTCAGGGTTTTCCAGAGTAATAGAACAAACAGGGTGCATGTGTGTATCAGCCTCCATAATCACATGAACCAATTCCTTATCTATTTATATATAGGCAAGTTCAAAGTCTACCATGCTGGCCATTAGGCTGGAAACCCAGGAAAGGCAGTGGTGCAGTTCCAGTCCAAAGGCCAGCAGGCATAGACCTAGGACAGCAGACGCTCCATGTTAGTCCAAAGGCAGTCTGCTGGAGAATCCCCTCTCTCTCAGGGAGGCCAGTCCCTTCATTCTATTCAGGCCTTTAATAACGGGATGACCACCATCCACATTATGAATGTCAATCTGCTTTACCCCAGGTTCACTGATTCAGGAGTTAATCTCATCCAAAAACACCCTGCAAGTTGATACATAAAATTAACTATCATACCAAAGATGCCAAACATGAGGGCAGATGTATAGATAGATAGTTGTAGTAGTAGGTATATGTATAGATAGAATTAACTGCTGATCCCAGAGCTGAAACTCACTAGCTGTATGACCTTAGGCAAGGCACCTAACCTCTCTCAAACCCAATGTCCTCATTAGTGCCTACTTCAGAGAATGGCTGTGAAAGAGAGAAATGAGAAATGAGAAAATAAGTATAATACCCTCAAACCTTTTCTTGCTACCACTAGGGCTTCTTAAATATAGTTTTAAATTACTATTATTAGAATTACTGAAGAAATCCTTACTGACAGAAGGGTCCATCCAATCCATTAAGTAAATAAAGCATAAATAAGTAAGTAAAGCATATTCAGTACTGGAATTGACTGCCTAGTATTATGTTTAGATACATTGCTTATGTCTGGCAGGGAGGAGGGAATGTGGAAGTAGGAGATAGAGTAGTAATACATTTTTTCTGGATAGATGTAATATGGATTTGCATAACAAGACATGGTATAGCTCACCTGGAACACTGCACTTACCTAAACACTGCCATAACAAACCTGGAGGAGGTCAAGGGGAGGGCAGGCAGAATGACTGAGGACAGAAGATTACTGTATGAGAACAATGTTCAAAGCCTTCCGTCTAGAAAGGTGAGCACCTTAGTGGGAAATACGATCAAAGGGTATGAAAATCAAGAAAATTATAGATAAGGCGAACTTGGGCTTCTCCAAAAAATGCTAAAGCATGTGAGTTTGCTTCTAGAAGCTGTAAAGGGGTAATTTAAGGACAATCTATTATATTTATAATCCATATCCCACATAACAGCACATCTTGTTGGCCCATTAACTTTAAAATATTCTCAGAATTCGAGGCTTCCCCTGGTGGCGCAGTAGTTAAGAATCCACCTGCTAATGCAGAGGACACAGATTTGAGCCCTGGTCCCGGAAGATCCCACATGCCGCGGAGCAACTAAACCCATGCACCACAGCTACTGAGCCTGAGCTCTGGAGCCCACGAGCCACAACTACTGAGCCTGCGAGCCACAACTACTGAAGCCCGCATGCCTAGAGCCGTGCTCTGCAACAAGAGAAGCCACCGTGATGAGAAGTCTGCGCACCGCAACGAAGAGTAGCCCCCGCTCCCTGCAACTAGAGAAAGTCCACGTGCAGCAACGAAGACCCGATACAGCCAAAAAAAAAAAACAAATAAAATTAAAAAATTAAAAAAATATATATTCTCAGAATTCAACCACTTTTCACCACCTCCACTGTTCCCATCCTAGTCTAAGCAACCATCATCTCTTGCTTGGGTTATATCAGTGGCCTCCTAATTCGTTGTTCTGCTTCCAACCTTGCCTCCATACAGAGTTTTCTCACTATGGTAAGTGAATTGTTTCAAAAAGTTGTTTCTTTTATCAACACTTTCTAATGACTTCCATCTCACTCAGAGCAAATGTCAGAGTCCTTACGATGGCCAGCAAGATGTTAGAATCAGGCCCCCAGGCCTGCACCTTCACCAGGGCCTTTGTGCTTCCTCTTCCCCCAACCTGGAATGTTCTTCTCCCAGATGCCACATGGCTTACGCCTCACATTCTTTAGGACTTTACTCACATACCAGGTTTTCAATGAGGCCTTTCTGACCACCCAATTTAAAACTATAAACTCTCTCTCCCCATACCTCAATTGCCACCTTCCCTGCTTTATTTTTCCCATACCTCACTTATCTCCATTTACTTTAATGTTTTTATTATAATGATCTTTCCTTTGGAATATAAGCCCAAGAAGACAGATTTTTAAATGATCTCCCAGTGCCTGGAGCAATGCACTTGCTACAGAGTAGGTGCTTTAATAATGTGTGTTAACTAAATTAATGAATATTTTCTTGTAAAGGCATGGAGCTCTGGAAGAAAAAAGTATGCCAACAAAAATGTTCATGAATTCCTGGAAGATTAATCCTCAGAGAGTTTTACGTTGATGTCATTCCAAAGTTCACGTCACGTAAAACCACCATGGCCTCCCAGGAAATACTTCCTTGTGCTACTCTAAGATACAAAATACAAAGCTGAATTGGCCACTTCATTGATTCAGTACAGCAAGTTCTATGTTCTACTGTGACATCTGATATTACTAGTGTTATTCATCAGTACTGCTTCTCTCCCACTTTTATCTACATTCTGAAAGGTGGCATTTAAAATGATAGGTCCCTTTATATCTATTCTCCTCCTGCCCTAAAAAGTAATCAAGGGATAAGCACTCAATGGTATGAAAACTTGCACCATGGTAAATGTTCAAATGACAGGGGGAATGCCAGGAGGTTTCAGATTTCCTGCATCACGCCTAGTTTTTGAAAGGGAAAAAAAAAGGTTTCACAATCCAAATCCATTCCTTTTTGAATGACTGCTGCCTGTGTAAATACTGCTTAGATAAATGGCTCCTTGTCCAATGTATTTGTCCCCCCACAGTTGTTAACGGTTCTCAGAGCAGTTGCCACCTCCATCAGTGCTGGGGGCCTCTTTCCACTTACCAGAATCCACACACCCTACTTTTGTCTCCCAGCCAGATGGCCTTCATTACGAGAGAAATTTTACCAACAGGTGCTTCTTGGGCCTGGAAATGCCATCCTGAAATTCAAGGAAGAGCTAATCTTCTGTGTGCGTTAGTGGTGTGGTGGTGAGGGGGTGTGTTTAATTGTTTGCATGGTTTGAGATTGGCCGAACTCTGTTGACATATTTCTTGACACATATGTTTGCTCCTCGCTCTCAGAAAAATCTGTCCAAACCACAGGAAATTGTAATCTCATAATCTTAATTTCACCCCTGTAGAGCTAGCTGCCACTTGAAGAAAGAGAGAGAGACTCCTTCATAAATTCACACAAACCAGGTTATCTCTGCGATAGAGTTGATATGGAAAATGTTACTATAAAATCTCCTGGATATTCATTCCCTTTTTTTAACCAAGCACATTCCTTCACTGATACCTAAATTGGCAAGCAAAGGCTTTCCCTTTCAAAATTAACATTTCCTTTCTCTTTCTCAAGTTAGAGTATTTTTGTTAGCTCCACAAAAAAACTAACTGGGGTGAGTTGGTCACACTCTAAATCCGATTCCTAACTCTGTAGTTGAAGGACGCTGCTTCACCACATGCAAAACAACTGTTTTGCCGTGACGAAAACCAAACTGATGCTCAGCTCACTGACGGTAAGAGAACTTACTGAGGATGCAAGGATGGGGGGAAGGGGGAAGGGGGTGCGGTAAGGTAGGGGATCTGCTCCTGACAAGAAGAATGATTTTAAGTCCTCAAATGATGCCAAATTCTGTCTGTGGCACGCATTAGCCGTAATCAGGGAGGGTTGCTATGTAGAAGTAGAAGCCGGGACTGAACTTCACAGAACTCTTTCAACTTTTCCTCTCTCACTGCGTAAATGTGAACGTAACAATAAATCTTGTTGACAATTACTTCCACGTTTATTGGCAGGAAGTCAGCAGCAGTTTTGAAGAGTATTGTGAGCCGTATGTGCAGTGGAGCCAACATCCATTAACTATCTCCCTAGTTTCTCCTGTGACTTATAGAACATGTTATTTTTCCCCCGTGAGCAACACTTCCAAATGTTGAATTAGTAATATTAGCACCAAATGCCACTAATTTGTCAGTTAAGCTGTGTTTTTCCATTGTGGGTTCCAGTTACCCCTTTGCAACACAGCTGAGCAAAGATGAGGATCTGAAGACGTTTTATTTATACAATTTTGCCAGCTTTTACGAAAACACATTAAAACAGTCACAGAGGTGACTTAGTCACAGTTCAAAACACTCACCGGGACTGCAGAGAGAATCCTGACATTTCACCTAAGCCTCCAATGAAGGTGGCATTTGGGCAGCACTCTGATTGTTTTCGAATTTCACAAACAAAATAAAGTTTTAATTCAGTCAGTCACTTTTGAATGTAAAAACCCTGTGTTCATTCTGAATTGGGAAATAAATCATTCATTCTTTCATGCTTCCTCAGAGTTTTATGAACTAGGGGTGGAGAGCCAAGCAGGGAAGGGCAGGAGGAAGGGGCCTTGAAAACCCCACAACTGTTTGCATCTGACACTGCCGTCCAGCGTGGGGTCCCAAGGCAGGACTCGCGCTCCCAGTTGCGGCGTCAGCTGCTCTGCCAGGGGGGTGGGATGTCTACTTGCTTGCCTGTTTCCAAGAGCACAGATGCCGCCTAAGTTTCAAATTCAAAGAAAGAACGATTTTGAGACCTGCATGTTTCATCAGAAACTGTACTTTGAATTTTATGTTATCAGAAGATCCCACCTTAGTTAGGCAATAACTCTCCCCTCAGATCTTTGAAAGCTAAAAGGTATGAAACTCCCTTCTGCCCTCACACATACCAGCCCAGGGAGCAAGCCCCAAGGGTGACATAGCAAAGGGCTGGAAGAGGACCCAGCTATGCAGACTGTCCAGGGACTCCATGTGTCATCAAATACCTACAGTTTCTTTCCCATTCTTCTCAGGCTCTTTCCCACACAGCTATCCAGGGACCAGACAACATGTGGGGAAAACATTACTTTAAGTAAGCATTGCTTCGCCAATATAAGTTTCTCGTTTCCCTATACTAAAGGAAAGTGCCTAAACTTAAGGGGATTATATGACTTATTGTCTGAACCAGGACACTTTTATGCTAGTGGGTGCTATTAACAGTATTCCAGAAGGGTGGGTGTAAGCCAGTGCTACTCACAGCAAACTGGACCATGTCGTCTCCCCACCCCCAAAATGAACGCTTAGGCCTTAGGGGGTGGAAAATATACTCAGGTGTTGGGGATGGAAGGAGAGCTGAATTCTTTGCTCTTTGGCAAAGGACTAAGAATAGGAATAGAGTGATCAAAAATTTTCCTCTCCCACAAGCATTTACTCTCATCCAGAGCTTAGCACATTACTGGGCTTGTGATCAGCATCCAACCCATATTTATTCAGTTCAAATGTTTGCTGACTTTCAAGTTTATCTCCTGAGTACAGTCTCATGAGTATACCTGCTGCTTTGGGCTCTCTGCTTCCTGGCCACGGAGCACATCTACTCTGTAGCTTTGGGAACAGATTTGTAATCTGTATATTTGAGAAGTAGGAAGAGAGAATCTCATTTGTAGATTTGGGAAGTAGGAAGAGAGAAAGATGCTGCCAATATAGGCTTTGGGCCAGTATCAGACTCCTTACTCTACATGACTTTAGCAAGTGACTTAACTTCTCTGAGTTTCAGTTTCCACCTCTGTAAAGTAGTAATAATTGCAAGGTTCTTCGAAGGGTTAAATGAAATAACTATGTGCATTTAATTGTTTAGCACAGGAGCTGGTACTTAGAAATCAGTTAGTAAATAGTAGTGGTTGCTAATAATATTATTTTCATTATTAGTGTAAAGATGAGTGGCCTGGAGTCTGTGTTATGTAGCCCCCGGATTTCTATTATCCAATGTTAGCAGTCTTGGTCTTTCTGCCATCCTATATGTAGTTCATTGTACAGAAACTGCAGTTTCAAGGTGGAGGATAGTAGTTTATAAGTAACAAAGGACTGCCTTGTTAGCAAGCTGCTTGTTCTTTGCCTACTTTGACTGCTGCACAACAGATTAACTGATCAACCGTAAGGACAAGTCAGTTTCTTAACACCTACTTGTAGACTCAAATCTTGGCTGCAGCTCTCCCTGGCTCTTTAAGTTCTGACAGGCATGCAGATATTTGCATGGTTCCCTATGGCATTTTTACTTGTACAATATTTCTTTGTGTAATTCCTTAGGAAGTGCCGTCAGAGAGTTTCAGATGATCTATCAGGCTGGATGTGGAGGGGGATGGGAAGAGGCCCTGTAGGGGTTCCCCATTCAGAAGGCGAAGGGGAGTGAGCTCACTATGAAAAATCTAATACAATTTTCCATGGTATGAGGTTTCAACTGGCTGCTCAGTTCTCTCCCAGATGCTGCAAAGCCAGAGAACCAATAGATCTTCTTTCAGCTGACAGCTCTTCACACCTTGTAATGCCCTCAGCAAAGCTGTTTATAAGTGGTGACAACATCTACAGACAGTTTGTTCACTGTTCTCCCACCTGCCCTTAAAAAAGTGATATGTCCAAACATAAACTTGAAATAGCAGTTCTTTCTTACATGAGTCAAGCCCGGAGTGATGAAAATTCAAAACAGCAACGTAAGGTGTGTTAAGGCTTGGGAACAACTATCCCCAGACCTGAGGATGACTTACTTTCACATGAGGGCAAACAACCTATCCCTCTTTATTCATGATTCATCGGTGAAATGCATACAATAATGTCAATTTATAGGACTTCTATTACTTAATCTTCTTAAAGAGGTAAAGATAAAAATTACAGGACAAATGCATTAAAAAACAAAACAAAACAGCAGACTATTCACTTCCCAACCAGCCTCAAACCAGACCTTTAATTTACTAGCATCTTATGATCCTGGATGACGCTGAAGGAGGAAAGTTATTTTCAAGGAAAGAGCACCACACAACCCCCAAAGGGAAGATAGATACCTCTACCATTGAAGTCTGAAGTTGAATTTATATAGGGAAGTGACCCATGCCCTTGTGCGTCAAACCTGTTGCAGAATAAACCATGGGAACAGCTGAACTTTGAAAGGCATCTCAGCACACATGGAGTAAGACAGACTGTGCTATTCGGACCTGGCCTTGTGTTACGAGCAGGGTCCTAGTACTAGCCTCAGTGCTAACCACAGGCTACATGTTCAACTGATGATACTTATTCAGCTATCTGACAAATTAGATATCATTATTATATATGTGGATGTTGAGCGATATTCAAATTCTACTATGGTTTTGTTTTCAAATAATTCTTCATAAAAAGAAATTTTTAATATGAGAACAATTTTGGCAATATATCTAAACATAGGAGAAGGTTTTTTTTTTTGCATTAGTACATAAATTTAAGACCTGGAGTTTAACAGAAATGACAATAGGACACAGATGCAACACAGTAAAACAGGGATGGGGGTAGGAGTGGAGGGGGCAGAGGGACACTGGGTATGATCACAGTGACCAAGGAGTGATTTTACTGAAATATTAATTAGCTCTTTTCTTCACAGAACTAGCATATATTTTTTGACAGTCATTAGGCTAGACCATCCCAATGCAAATGTAAATAAGAAGTGTCGTCAAGGAAGGCACACTTTAGCTGAGGAGCCAGACATATAAGAAACAACTATAATGCAGGGTAATAACTACCGCAAAAGACCAGCCCAGGGTCTCCAGCATAGGAGAAGACGTGAAAGAAAGGAAAATTATGCCCTGGTCTTTAAAGATCAGTAGGAGCTTCTCGAAGCAGGAAAAGGAAATTCCTGGCCCCCAAAGTTAAATGTACTAATAATAATATCCAATATTTTTAAAGCCCCAACTATGTGTCAGGTAGTAAACTAAGGACTATATGGATATTATTTCAATTAATCCTCACAACAGTCCAATGATATAGATAATATATTTACCTTATAGATGAGGAAGCTGAGGTACAGAGAAGTCAATCAATGTGCCCAAGATCACATAGCTATAAGGTGGTGGAACTGTCAGGAAAGCCTGAAAGAGCATATCATGTTTATGAACTGGCCAAGAGTCTGATATGGTTTAATACATTATGCATGAGATTAAACAGGAGAGGAGAAAGTGTTAATTGCCCAGGAGAGTTGGGGAGAGAATGCACTAGAAATATATCACACCATGAGGATATTATGGTATTATTTACCAGCAGCAGTAAAAGCTCACTTCATGATCTTGGTTATGGATTTGAAGTGAAACAATTCTTTCTATGTGAGGTGTTTGCTCTAATCTTCTTCAGCTATATGGGTACACACATAAAGTAGGCAAAAGTTGGATTGAATCAAGGTTGTGAGTTTTTTCAAGTGAATACAACAAAGCAAGAGTAGGGCAGGGAGTTGAGGGGTTCTGCAAGGCCTGAATATAATTGTTGATTGACAGAAGAATTCAGGCTATGTAAAGAAGCCAGTGAGGATACTAGGTTGGTAAGGAAAGCACAACGTAATCATCCCAATAGATTAGAAGTCACTGTGGTGCCAGAAGATCATTAAGGGTGGGAAGAGAGAGAGAGACCTAGAAAGATATGAGGTAGTATTCAAGGAATATAAGGCAGGAAATTTGGATTATAAGGAGGTTTTGTCATTGATAACGTGTAACCTCTAAGAGTATGACCTCAGAAGGGAAAGGCAAAAGTAGATGAAGGTAAAGATTCTTGGAGGACAAGTATGCTAGAGGAGCCAGATGCAAGAAAAATAAACTCTGTGCATATTTAAATCACCATGAGTGAAGTTATAAAGTCAGAGGTAATACTGAAGAGGGACCATGAGCTAGGAGCGAAGATCGTCGTATTAAGAGTGGGGACCGCCCAGAGGTCAGTAGATGCCGGCAACAGTGGAGGAGCAGCTAACAGGCAGAGCTCAGACTTGGGGTTTGAGGGGAAAGAAACTGGCCTGGAACAGGCAAGGAGGCGCTAGAGCTCCTATTCCACCTCCAGGTCAGCGGGGAGAGGGCTGTAGGGGCCTGAAAGAGGTCCCACTTGAGAGGGATGGAAGGAAAGTGGTCCTCAGAACAGAACCAGATTTCCATTCAAATGAAACCATGAAGGAAGCACTTGGAAATAAAGTCGGAGCAGAATATTTTGCTAATAGTGGAACAGAATCACACTGGAAGGATGCCAGGAGTTTGGAGGAAGGATGTGGTATTTGGGTGAGTCTTATAGGGGTTTATAGTAGAATGGGGTGACCTGGACACTGGGGGCTCTTTCAGGTGACTGACATAAAAAGGAAAAAGTATGGTGGGTTCAAGGCAGATAGTGGTGGAGAGGCTATGAAGGGAAAAGTAGGTTTCTGAGGTTTCTTTTTCGGAAAGTGAAGATGGAAGTAGAAAGCTGTAAGAAGAAGGCTCTTAGACCCAAGAACAATCAAATTGACTACAGTATCCGAACCCATTTTCACTGAGTTTATAACAAAAGAAAACTCATCTGAATTGAAAGGTAGAACAATCCTTTAAGTTCTCTAAGCCCAGAGAAAGCAGTGAAGAATCACATGAAAGAATACCTGCTACTCCAAGTTGAAGGTTGCAGGAGCCAAATTCCCATATGAAGTGCTTGCATCCTGCAGCTGACATCCTGTATCTTTCTATGCTTTATGTCACTTTAAGATGAAGAATCCCTCTTTGCTGTGCATTCTTTGACCATTTCCTTCTGCCTAAAAAGGACAAGATTTTTACAAAATTATTCAGTTTGCTTTTGTTTTAAATCATCCAAGAGTCGGAGGTTACCTCAACAATAAGCTAATAGGATGGAAGAGGAAAGATTAATGACGCTTCCTCTAAAGAAAAGCAGATCAGATCCTCATCAGAAAGACAATGGTCTTGGATATTATCAGACAATTTTAGAGAGAGATTTTAACATGAAGAAAATATAAAGAAATAATCCAGAGGAAAACGAAAGGTCAAAGAATCGTCTTATCCTTTTTAATGCTCAGGGCCTCTGTTGAGCAGGGAAAAATTGAAACAGGCATTATTGTTGTCTCTTGCCTCGGCTTGTCCCATTTTGGTTGCTTTATCTCCACCTATAACTTAGAAAGAACAATTATAAACAAATGGGGCCCAGCATGAGCACCTCTCCCGCAGCCTCACGGGGTCAATTGTCTCCTCCCAGCTCCCACACCAGCAGAGTGATGCATGATCCCTTGGACGTCAGCATGAGGAGGGGCTGAGAAGGCAAGCGGCCTGTGATTTAAACCCATGTCTGCCTTTGTCCGCTCCACGTGGAATTGCATCAGGAAGGGAGCCTGGACAAAGCTTTGCTACTTTAAAATCCAGGAATGGATATGAGATATATGATGAGCAGACAGAGTGATTCAAGGGGAAAAAAGCGATGGAAATCATTTCCCATTATAATCCCCGCGAATTGCCTTACACCTCTAATATAGATCGCTTGGGAAATAATTTTAAAGCATTTAAAAATATCTTCCATTTTCTATTATGAGCCTTTGGATTTCCACAGTTTGAAAGAGTGAAGAGACTGTAGCTTAGAAAACTAATTACAAAACATAAAAATGCTCAAGTCTAATGGAACATATCAGATTGGAGGAAGATTCCAGCAATGTCAGGCAGTGTTACAAATGTTGCCCAAATGAAAAAGCCACATCCGAAATGGAGGCAGCAGTTCCTACCTAAATGTCTTGTTCTCAACATCTTTGTTTTACATTTTCTTTGTTCCTGTTGGCTTACTAATTAGCTGTGATTTTTTTTAATGCCCCTTACTGTAGGTTAATATTGTCTAACTCACCAGCAGGGGTTTCTGTAATACATAATTCACTGAGCAATGTCAACGATTAAAATTCTTTCATTAACACAGCACCTTAAAGATAATAAATATGAAGTGTTTAGCTCCCAATCTATGGGTGCAGAAAGCCTAATTTTGCATGGAAAGAAAATGTGTGCCCAGATGACTTGGCACTGGAGAACAAAATGGAATCTGTTTCAGGGTATTGCAAACACAAACAAATCAAAGAGCACTTATTTTGAGAACAATAATGTAGCAGGGGGGGGTTCCAGAGAAGGAATTCTAATAAAAAGGTACTTGAAGAATGCAAAACATGCAGCCAGAAGTGCTCTTTTCTGGCATTTTTGTGGGCAGTGCTGAGCCATTGCAGATGATCGGCTAAAGAGAGGGTCAACGAGTCTTGGGCTGACAGTTGTCAATGGTGTGGTGCCAGTTGCTTAGGTCTCTACATACCAGTTCTCTTCATTCTCCTCAAGAATTTTAACAGGTCTGACTCGTCAGGATTCAAGAAGAGCAACAAAATAATTAGACACAGGGTAAGAAATTTCATTTTGAAAAGTTCTAATCACTCTTAGGACATCTGTTCCTATAAACTCTATCACTTCCTTTCCATTTATATTTCATTTGCTAAGTGCAAGCTTAGCAAATGATTCTTATATTTGCTAAGATATATTCTATTCTTATATTTCATTTGCTAAGTGCAAGCTCTGTTTGCTTCCATGTATTCATCCTGTTACAAAAAGAATAATAATAGCAGATGCCTTGGCAACAGCAACCTACAAAACAGAGAATCTGATCACTAAATGTGATTTTGCTTACAGCCTTGTACCTGATGTATTATTTTTTTCTCTTTCTCTTCTCCAAAGATGAATCAGATTATTTTTTGTTGGCTATTTTGGGGGAAGGATGGATATACGTATTTTTTGGTAGTAGTAACAAATAGCACTTCTCCAATTCAAAACATTTTCTCGCATTAAGTAGATCAACTGAGAGTAACTTTGCACAGAAGCAGCTTCAAGTTCAAAGACATGAAAGTAGAATTAAAAACCACAGAATTGTCACCCAGTCCAAAGGTTATGGCTCAAATTTAACAGGTGGCCCTGACATAATGCATTTTCTACTCTCGACTATGGTTCTAACAGATTCGTCTCCAGAATCAAAGTGCAGCATCAAACTAAGCCCTCAATTGGCATTGTGAGCTGAAGAGACATGGAACCAGGTGAGAGAAGGGGGTTCTCCAATATGCCATCCATTCAAGTTAAGAGCCTGTCCACTTCAAGAGGGAGGTCAGCAGCAGGCCAGTCGGAGGAAATGTTCATGGGCTTGTCCCTGCTCTGTAATTTGCCTGGGGCTAATTTCATAATTTCTATTTTTAGTGTTTGGTTGCTCCCATCACTCTCATAAGCACAAATAATTGCTCCCATTTTTAAAAAGAAAAAAGCAGCAGATAACCCCTTAGTAAGGTGAGCCACTGAGCTAGCTACTAAAATTAATATTGAACACCACTAAGTGAAATTTGCTACTGATCAACACATTAACAGGAGAGTTGTAACCAATGGTTCTATTTAAAAACTTATAGCGAGGCAAACTTAGTTCTTTTAACCCAGGCAGAGTTTTTGAACTAGAAGTGTTTTAATTTCACACATATAAACCAAAAAGAATTGATTTTTTTCCCCTTGTTTCCACTTATGGATTAAAGTCTGGGTAGCTTGCCAAGTTTGGTTAACCGATTACTGTTAACGATAACGGATGAGGTGGGTGCAGAGTGACTGATACCCGTAACTATTGGGCAATAGATACATATGATTCAAATAAATCAAGAATTTTATATGGGTAGATTGAATCGTAACTTGAGCATCTGAATTCATAGCTCTTCAATGCCACATAAAAGAGGATGGTAAAAGGCTAGAGAAAAGCCTTTATGTCAAATCAATCTCCTTCCTCCTACTGAAAAGATTCAGTTTGGGAATTTTCATCTTCCTAGAGCAGCCATGGCCATGTCTAACCATATTGGTCTTAATGCAAAAAGTAGATTGATTGTTTGTCAATCAAATACTCAGACCTCTGTGTAAATGCAGTCCACCTCCTCTACCATAGACAACCATAAAAACAAGGTTGATCTTGGCTCGGAAATTAAGTTGAGGGGGTTGTTACATAGGGCCTGTAATTCATATCCTTTCATCCAGCCTTTCATCCTAAATATTTGTTGAGTTCCTATTTGGGTATAAATGTTCATGGTAAGAACTTTGGATTTTATTTTGAAATGGGAAGGATTTTAAATTAAAGAATGACATGATCTGACTTCAGTTTTTTAAAAAATCACTCTGGATGCCGTATTGAGAAGAATCTTTTCCGGGGCAAAGTAAAGGAGACCAGTTGGAAGGCTAATGCAACAGTCCAGGAGAAATATGATGATGGCTTGGACTAGGCCATCATCTAAAATTTTTATATTTTAGATGTAAAAATTGGTCAGATTTTGATACATTATGAAAGTAGAGTCAGCTGAATTTGTTGATGTAATGATGGGGTCTGAGAGAGACAAATATCAAATTCCCTAGAAGGTAAACTCTATTGTGGGAGAGAGAGAGAGAGAGAAAGTCTGACTGACTGATCCCAGAATTTCCAATAGAGCCTGGAATATAACGGTCACTCAATAATTATATGTTGAATAAATGACATGATGGTTCCAAGTTTTTGAACAGAGAAATTAGATTAGTAGAGTTGCCATTTATTGAGGAGGGACAGGGAACAACTACAGAGGCATGTCGTTGTTTTTTTTTTGTTTTGTTAGTGAGACAGTGTGAAATCAATAGTTCAGTTCTGCACAGGTTAAGTTTGAAGTGTCTACCAGATATTCAAGTGGAGAGATCAAGTTGACAGCATATGTCTGAAATTAGGGGAAAGTCAGAGATAGAGAATAAATTTGGCTCTTGGTAGGGAATAGATGGTATTTAAAGCTATGGGGCAGATGAGATCAAGTAGGTTGTGAATACCACAGAGAAGTTTGAGGAGTGAGCCCTGGGTCACTTGAATATGTATTAAAATGAAAATAAACAAGCAAATAAAAAGCAGACAATGAAATAGAAGGGGAACCAAGAGTGAGTAGTGCCTCGGACACAAAGAAAATAATGCATTCTGAGAAAATTGGTTAAGTAATTGCATCAAATGCTATTGATGAATATCCATTAAAAAATATTAAAATTGGTCATTAGATTTTGCAACATACAGGTTAACAGTGACCCTGACAAAAGCAGTTTCAACATCATCTGTATAAACTGGTACTGAAAGAAAGGATGAGTCTCTAGTATCCAGAACAGTGCTGACAGAGCTGGTATTCAACAGACACTTAAATGAATGAAGGACCGTTATCATTCTACTTAGAGTACATTTAAAAATGATTCACACGTATCCCATATTGGCCATGCCTCATTAAAAGAAATTAATTTAAACCCTAAGAATGTATTTAAACAAATTTATATACATAATAAATTTGACACAGCTATCATTAAAAATATAAAAGGATTTAGATGAAACATGTCCATCAGGATATTATTTGTAATAGTAAAACTTTAATAAAACCTGAATATAAAACTATAATAGTTAAATAAGTTATAGTTTATCCATATAATGGACAATTATTCAGCCATTAAAAATGTTTGATAGAAAATGACAAATTTAAATATCCAATGATATGGAATGACATTATATGGTATAATGAATCAAATGATATAATATTACTATGCAAATAAAAAGCAGGAATTACAATGTTATATTCAATAATCTAAATTATTTAAAATTTTTATGAGTTTGATGAGTATGTATGTGCATGTATGCATGCCTGTAGGTGGGGCAGAGTGCATTTATTTATTTATTTGTTGATGTGTGGAGAAAGAGTTTTCTCTATTGAGGAAATATGCCAGATTACCTCTATATGATTATTCTCTTCCATTTAATAGTTTCTCTTCTTTAAGCTATATTTCTCCAATTTCCTCAAATATGAATATTTTGCATATAAAATTCAAAAGAAGTAAATAAACTTTAATAAATATTGTAACTTGTATATATATGTATATATAGCATATATAAATTTTAATAATTTTTGAAATTTATTTAATGGTCCACTAAACTCCTAATATCAGCAGAAGACATCTATGATAATTGAAATCAACTGCAGTCAGAGTTACATGAGCCACGAATTCTGTTTTTGTATCCACTATCAAACAATGATGTGACTGGGTATTTTTAGGGGCCATGCCTACATTCCTTGCTGTGCATTCTTAATCACTATCTTTATAGGCCTGTGCCAATGTACTGAACTTCAAACTGTTCATCTGTTTAGTCTTCCAAGTGGACAAGCAAGACCCACTTCATAGTTAATAAAAGTGATTTTACAGAAATAAATCATGTGACTGCAGAGAAAAAAGTAACTAAAAATTGTCAATTCAGCAGCTTATGAAGATAATTTTTTTTTTGCAATGTATCTACTATATTGACTCAGTGATACCAACAAATAATGCTATATATCAGCTAACTCTACATTCAAATTAAAGAGAGATCTTATAATTTTAATATCATGATAGAATCTGGCTCCCTTAATTCTCCAAATTATTAACTATCTTGATAGGACTAATGGAATATTTTCCTTACAACCAAGGCCAGTATTATAAGATTTTAATGGAATCAATTTTAAGCATAGCTTAAGCATTAAATTTTAATGCATAGCTAGCATTTTTTTCTTTTAGTTGTGTGACTTAGTCTAAAAATGAAGCTGAATAATAGTAAGAATATTCTTGTTCCTAGATTATTTTATTACATTAAGAACTATATTTTAAATGTTCTGTTATGTGTTTTTATTTTAAACTTCAGCTACATTCGAATAGTAGAAAAGTATTATTAATGAAAGAACAAATGAATGAGTGGATAAATTAATGCATTTTTAAAACCACTATTATTTTCTACTGAATTCAAATTCAATACCCTGTATTAATCATTTAGCCTCTGTGTTAGGAGATTTCACATGTATTTAATTTTCTATATAAAAGCAATATCTATTTTTTAACATTCTCAGTCAAAAAACAAAACATCCCTCTATATAAAGTACTAATTGAAAAACCAAGTATTCTACCTAAACTTTTTATCCATTTAGAAGAGTTAATTCTAATGTAAATGAAAATGCTTGTGGTTATTTAAAGGTATAATATAAAAATATCTATAAAAATCAGAAATAAGCCAGACATCCTTATAATATGCATTATTAATTACAAATTCACCTGTTTTTTTCTTTAGACATGCAGAAATATAATCCACTTAATAATTATTTACTATTATCTTTTGACTCTTACAATTTAGGGACTGTGCCACTAATTAATTATACTATTATTTAAAGTATAAGCCAAAGACTAATTATTTTAAAATATTTGTATTATTATAAAATAAAATTTTTACTATTGTTGAAAAATCAGGAAACACCAAAAATGACCAAAAACTTATAAATAAAATCACACACATCACCCCAAAGACATAACAGCTTTAACATGTAGGTGTACTACTTTCTGTTTTTGTAATGCTTATATCACTTTCAATCTTAAAACTGGAATTCTCTAGTAGTGAAACTGAGGTGCTTCTTTTTTCCAGTAAAACACTGTAAATAATCTCAGAACTTTAAGTATCCAGCTATGAGGTATTTTTAAGGGCTGCTTAGTATTCTATCAGATGGATTTGCCATAATCTGTTTAAGCAACGCCATGTTGAACATGTAGCTCATTTCTAATTTTCTCCATTAGGAACAAAACTACAAGAAACATCCTTTTAGATAAATATTTGTACAATATCATGATTACATCCTTTGGCTATATTTTCACGTTTGGTTTACTGAACTTCACAATATTGCTGAAACTATAAAAATGCATAGACACTTTAACTAATTGATTCTCTGTCTCAAAAATGGATCCTTCTTATTCCGCATTTTCTTCATTAGAAGGGAGCCTGACATTTCACAGGTGCTAGTGCTAGGTGACTGTGTAACACCAAGTCCTCACAATCATCCTGTTCTATAGATCGTATTATCTTCATTTTACAGAAGAGGAAAGGTGAGAAGCCAGAAGGTAAGTAACTTGCCCAAAGTCACATACGTGGTAAGGAACACGGCTCAAATTTAAACTCGGGTCTAATTCCAAAGGCCAGGCTCTCTTAATTAGCGCAGGTCACACGCATCTGTGGGCAGGGAAGGACTTGTCCTTTATTGAACTTCAGTTCCTTTCAGAATACTGAAAATCTAACCTAACAGGCAGCCGAAAGTGAAAATTCAGATCATCAAATACATGATTTTCAAAACAACCACTTCAAGGAGTGGAATTTTGTTGTTTGTTTGTAATCAGATGGCTTCATCATTGGCTGTTTTTGATTTCCTTCTTTTCTTCAAAGTGGTTATGGTGGTTTCCTCCACTTCTTTTCTGTGCCCCTTCCGGGGCTTTGGAAGAAGCCTCGTCCCAGCAGTGAAGAGCTCTCACTGTCACTGTCTGGCTGGATTGAATGTCTCAACATCACATTCAAGACAACCCTGGCATTACAATTAGCCACACTTTCTTTTGAGCACAGTCCTACTGGAATTCAAGATCCCTGCTGGAGAGTGCACGATCCCACTGTTGTGGAACAAACCTCTTACACATCAGGACAAAGGTGGTAAAATCTGACAAGAGAATATTAATGGTTCTTACTCTCTATGGCTCCTTCCGATAGGTTTTTCTATAGGCATGCCATCAGACAGGGAGAGCCAAAAGTCCTGAGATCACTCCTATAGCATCCTGAGCAAAAAGGTTCTTCCTCTCCAAACCAGTGAGAATAAAAGTTGGGAAAAATTTGACTTTAAAAAGAAGACAAGCAATTCTATCATTATTTTCCACCTGATACAATTAGTCAATAATCATTATTATGTTTGACAAATAAAGTTTTTATACAATCAAACTGAAAAGTATGTTACCAAAGTCTAAGAAGCACTTAACTAAAATTTTATTTTTCCCATTCCATCTCTCATCTCTCTAAGGTTCTGCTTATTTGCATGGTTTTTTTGTTTGTTTTGTTTAGCAAAGATATTTCTCAGGACTTTCAATCATCAGTTGTCCACTTTTCCTAGGTTCCAAATCTTCTCACCACATACCTGCAACCCACTTTCTTTTTAAGCTTACCTTTCCTTCATTCCTTCTACAAAAATTTTACTGAGCATCTACTATGATCCAGATGACACATTAGCCACTCAAAATGTAAATATTTATTTTAGGGAGAGGGGAGATTAAAGCTATTGCCTTAGAAAGTTCTCTATGAGTAACTGGAATTAATGAGATTATTTATCTTTCAGTAGCAGATATTCTGACAGGCACATTTCATGATTCCAATTTCACTTTCCAAGCATTGTGCAAGCAATTGTTCATCATGTAAATATTTGGTTCAATTTACGTTTTTGGTTGGTGTTGGCATTTGTCTGTGTATCTTTCAATCTGTTTATGCATATGCCATTCACATTAAGCCTTTAGAGGTTGAGGGATCTGTTTATATTTAACTTAGATGTTCACAAACCAGCAAGCATTAATACCAAACCAGATGGATGTTTATTGAGTTATTTCAATAATTATAATATTCCTTTAAGTTCTTAATATATAAATGCCTGTGCACTACCAGTCAAATATTCTTCTCAACACCAGCTACACTATCGTGACAAGCTTAAGACAGGCATTGCCTAGGGACCAAAATTATGCTGATAGCTACTCCTTTTTGATATGGACAGTAGATTTATTCATATGTCCATCCATATAGCTTTTCACCCTGGTCCCTAACCAGGCTGTTAACAAAATGAGATCCCTGCCAGTTCCTGTTTGGCAGATCCGTGTGGCTTAGAATCTTTGGTCTAGCGTTTGAGCAATGAATGCCAGAATTACCTAAAGAATTGCGAACATACAGAAAACCTCCTGGGCTTCCAAACATTGGTTGAGTGTATTTGTTGATAGAATACGTTTAATTATTCTGAGCATATTTAAAAATTGTCCCAGTGCGGTAATTTTCTCTATTGGCATATAAAATCTTGACATGTATAATTTTCTTTATTGGTATGTATAGTTGTTACTAATATAAATCATGTGTATCTTGTTGGACATTGAGGTGATATAAACCTTTTTAAGTTCCCAGAGATCCCTAAAGAATAAAGTATTTTACTAAAATGTAAGCCAACATAATCACTGCTTTCAGAGATCTGTGGTATCTATGCTTTTCATTGTTCTTTTTGGGGTGGGGAGGGGGGTCTGGATGACTTAACTTTTCCTTTGGAAAAGTTATGGTTGGTCAAACACCAGATAATCCAAGTACGAAAATTGTCATGTATAGTACAATTTATAAAACAATAGGATAACTCTGTCAAGTCTGTTTTTAATTGAGTGGTTACCCTTCCAATAAAATATATATATATATATATATATATATATATATATATATATATATATATATCAGAGAAAGACCATTACTTTAGGTTAAAAGAAAGAATGACAATTTATCTTCTGACCAAACAATTCTTACTGATTCCATTTGGAGTGTATTTTTCTTACCAGTTCTCTGTGGATGAGGAATTGTACTAGCCCGTCATTCACATAATACACATAAAACACTGTTGTAGGGAACATCCTTCAACAGCAGCACTGTTTCTCAATCTAGTGGCCCAGTCCCCCTGGGGGGTTGCCTGGGTGACAGTTAAATAGTTGCTATAACCCCTGTACTCAAGGGTTTCTAATACAATTGCCCAAAGTTTTGAGTGATGACACTGAATACCTCTAGCGAAGGTGGTGCTTTACAGGTGAGGGCATCAAAGTCAAACATTCCTGAGCCCTGCAGTTCCTCTGAGATAAAAATGCTTTCTCCGTTTCAGACTATGAAAGATGAACATGGATGGGGAGAAAGCCTGAAGAAATCAGCTAGTAAATGTAACATAGATTATTTGTTTTCTTCTCTTGTAGTAAACCATTGGGATGGATAGATAAAAGAATAAAATGAAATGCCATCAAACTAGTTGTGGGTGTCTTTTTACACCTATATTTTATCACTGCTACTGACTGCATACCTGTTTTAAACAAGCATTTTTAGTAATTATTTTTAATATTTATGGATGTATTTTAAAGCCATTCATCCCCAAAAGTTATATAGGTCAAAAACCTCACAAATAAAGTTGACAAGAAGATAAATTAGAAAAAAATATTTGCAATGTATGTAACAAAGTGTTAACATCCATAATATAACAGTAATGTTTATGACTGCTTCCCATGCAATGGGCACAGTTCTCAGTGGTTTACAGGTACTATTTCATAACAACCCCAAAGGACGGTTCTATTATAATTGTCATTCAAGGGAAAGGTGGTTAAGTTACAGGTAACAGGTAACAGAACCTGAACACAAGCAGCACATGAACAGTGCCTGTACATGAACCCAGGAAGTCTGAATACAGAGTCAGTCATCTTGCCATCTCCATATCCTAAATCGGTTATATGAATCAATAAAGAAAAGACGAACTTCTCGGGGCTTCCCTGGTGGCGCAGTGGTTGAGAGTCCGCCTACCGATGCAGGGGACACGGGTTCGTGCCCCGGTCCGGGAAGATCCCACATGCCACGGAGCGGCTGGGCCCGTGAGCCATGGCCGCTGGGCCTGCGCGTCCGGAGCCTGTGCTCCGCAACGGGAGAGGCCACAACAGTGAGAGGCCCACGTACTGCAAAAAAAAAAAAAAAAAAAAAAAAAAAGATGAACTTCTCTTTAGGGGGGGAAAAAGGCCAAGCATATGAACTGGTGACTCCAGAAAGAAGGAATACAAACAATTCAAAGAAAAAAAGGAAAATCCCACAGATAATGCAAATTCCCATCATATGCACATTGCTGTGCTGTGAATAGGTTACAGGTTCGCCCAGACACTGGCCTGTCTGGAACCTTTGGTTGATTGCCTCTGACAGCAAGGGTCCTCATCCACTTTCCTCAGCGTGCCACAGAGATACAATATTCTAGGTGCTTTATGACACGCAAGTGTTGGGAAGTTCTGATTAACATCTTTGATTTTCGACTTCCTTTTGTACAAATGCAGATAGCATAGGAACTGCCTCCTCACAGCACTGCTGTGAAATGTAATGAAAATATGTCTGTAGGGCACTTAGCAAAGTGCTGGACACATTGTAACCACTCAAAATTAGCATTACCTACTTTAGGCTGAACCCTGTATGATACCCAGTAGCCAGTTAGCAGTCATGAGAAATACTTTATCCCCCTTTTCCCACCTGCCAAATACAGCTAGTATATGCTACCCCACTATTCACTAGAGAAATTTTAATTAAATTGGTACAAGGTAGGCATTATAAAATATGTGGAAGAACTAGTCTAACTGCAGGCCTGTACCAGCAAAACTCTGAGTTGGACACTTGCTCCTGTTCCTGTCTCCCAGGTCATGGTGAAGACGGTACTTTCCCATCTCAAACTCTACAGAGTAAATATTTATATATCACACAGCAAAACTACAAAAGCTAATGACTACATCCTGCAGTTTGTAATGCGCCAAGATGCTGATCCTATGGAAAAAAAACTTATCGAAGCATCTACACGTTTCATACTCTGCCATTTTAGTAACAGACACATGTGTGATCTACCAGATAGCTTGCTTTGAGCCTTGATCATTGATCATTCCCCTGCTCTCTGGAAGGAAAAAGTGTCATGATGGACAGTAACAAGGGAGAGAAAAGGAGACATTAAGTCAAATCCGAAAGAAACAAATATAAAATGATATGACAGCAACAATTTGGGAGTCAACAGGAAAGCTTGGTACAGTGAAGTGCAGTGAATCAAAATGATCAAATGATTTTATTAGTTTCATTTTATTAGTCAGATCTATTACCTTATTTTTTATGGCCAGGGAAAAACAAAATAATTATAATTTGTTTATTAAGGCAGACCTCAGTGGAAAGTACACCCCTGAGTCCTTGACTCCACTTCAGTCAAGCCATGCCCACTACCCTTTGACTGAAAATACTTAGCCTCCCAATTCATCCACTCCTCATGCGGAGGACAGTGGATGCTGCAAACAAAGGTTTCTCACAAAAGGACTTCACAACATCCAGAAAAAAATATAGTGTGAGCTATTGTATTTAAAAAGCACTGGAGATGAGCACTGCTCAAAGCTGAGTGGAAAAAAATCTTAATTTATCTTTAAGCCCCAGACTGTAAATATACTGCCAGCACTCACAGCAGAAGCCTTTCTCACACTACTGCCCTCTTTCGTAAGCCCATGAACCTCACCTGGAGTAATCACATTCTCAGTGGGAGAGAGGGGGCTCAGTTACCATGATAGCTAATTCCTGGGCCTCCCCTCAACAAAGACAGTCATTATAAACCATTCCAAATTATAGGTGGGTGCTCTGTGATACAGACTGTTGTAGACAGGGCTGAGACAATTACCAAATGAAAAAATATTATTATTTTAAGAAATCTAACATTTTAATACAATGTGAAAAATGAGGGAATAATAAATGGAGTACATGAAAAGAACTAATAATAAAAAAGAGCTTGGTGAGAAATCCCGCTGTCATATTTGCATTTACCCTGAAACTAATGCCATGCACATTTCTGAATGCAAATAATTCACGAGAGGAAGCAAAATGAGGATGTTAATAATCATTTTTCCCTTAATGAGAAGCTGTTCTTTGACTGAAAGGTGCTTTAAGATGGACTAAGTGAGGCTTAACAAAAGAGTTCCTTTTGGGGGGAACGCATAAATGAAGGCAGTTGCATTTCATTCTGGGATTTCAAGGCAGGAGCATTAACATTATCATCACAAATATTATTTCTACATTTTTAAATAATAAAAATTCACCCTGTCAGTGTAAAATTCCTCCTTGTACTGACTTTAGCTCAAAGTGTTATTTCTTATGGGGTTTCCAGGTATTAAAAACATCTTTCAGTATTACTTTTAGTCATGCAGAATTCTAGTTCTTTTAATAATAAGAACTAATGTTAAATGATTCCTTATTATTGACCAAGTACTGTACTAGGGGTTTGACAAGGGTCACCTCACCTTAGAACTGATGAAACTCCCAGAGATGGGTGAAATTTATCCAAGGATACCAGCGAGTAAGCGGAATTTATTTAAACTCAGGAGACCAAACCGCCCTTTCCACCTTAGAAGCTACCACCGCTTTTGATATTATGAACAGACCCAAGCGGCCTCAGCAACAACCTGTGAAGAATGACACATGACATCTGCACACAGGTGAAGCCTAGAGATGCTGTTCTCTTCAAAGTGAGCTTACAGTTGCTTCTGTCTCCTCTCTCTCCCTCTCTCTCTCTCTCTCTTCCTTCCATAGGAGGCTGCTAAGGGAGAAAAATGCCCAAAAGACAGGGAAAGTTTTAGAAAATCAGCCTCAATTATCCATCTGTGGCTCTATATGCACCTCCCTCAGTGTGATTCCCAATCAATGGCCTGACTACCGACAGTATTTCCATGGCAGAAATTTATACAAATAGCTTTAGAAGAGTGGTATAGTGTTTCCCTCCAGAGGAAAAGGCAGCCATACTTACTGCCTATTAGAAAAGATATGTTTCCTCAGCTCAGGATTCCTCCCCTATAATGCAGCTTACTGTGTGTGCCAGTGACACCGGGCCCTCTTTTCCCCCTCCTGTAGGACTCAGGAAAATGCTGAGGGCTACTGTTATTAATGTGAGTAATAAAGTCCTTTGTCTCTGTCTTAAGTTTTCTACCAACATCCATGAAACCATAGTAGGCTAACTTGTTAACTTGCAAGGAAATTAAAGTCTCACACACTTCGTAGTTCTTGACAAGGTCCATATTGGATTCATGGTTCTTTTGTTAACCAATTATTTGATTTTCAGAAAGTTACTTAAACTCTCTAAGCCTCGGTGTACTCAGCTGTCAAGAAAGACCAGCCTTAAGAGTTTAACTGCTATATGATATAATATACATTATGCTATATAACATATGATACATGCATTAGCACCATACCCAGGCACAAAGTATGTGCTCAACAAATTTGCCTACTATGGCTCTCATATAATGAAGAAATTACTTAGAATGTGGAACCAACTTTTAGCCCCTTTTCTGTATGGCCTCAGAAAAGTCACCCAACTCACCCAGGACTGGATTCTCTCCTCTGTAAAATGAGACAAGTAGATGAGGTGATCTCTAAGATTCCTCCTGGCTTTAAATTCTGAAACTTTTTTCCAGCTTCTTCTCACCATCTTCTTTCTCTCCCCTTAAAAGCAGTTTCTTTCATCAAATTTTTCCAGAGGTAACACATCAAGCACAGGGCCTGATTGGAGTTAGAACCAAGCCTCAACTCTGATTCACAAGAGTAAAGTCTGGCTGCTGCAGGAGAGAGAGTTGCTTTGCTAAGGCCAGCTGAAGACAAAGCTCGTACTAGCGTTGCTGGTAAACCAAAAGAGTCTTACTAATTTTAGCCTTTTCTCTCTAACGCACACCCAGCAGGCTTTCCTCTTGCAGTTTAAGCAAGGGCAGAGACAGTGGAAATGTAGAGGAAGGTTTGAATATCCAAAATAATAAAGTAGAATCAATCATTGGACTTGTTGCCTAATTCAATATGGCATGTGAGCAAGATGATGAGAGACTCTAGTTTTTAAACCCAGCTCTGCATACAGCAGACTGTGCGGCCAGATTAATCCACTGACTCTCCCTAGATCTTGGTGCCTTCACTGGTACTGTGAGGACACTGGATTAGATGATTCCTGAGGTCCCTTCTGACTTTGTAATTCTATAATTAATGATTGTCACGAACACTTCTCATTGCCCTAAATAATTTATCTGAATAAATGACTAAATTTATCTTAACTGCAGGCAGAGAAATCAAATGAAGTGACAGGAAGTTTTAGACTGTACATAGCCAGGAGTGTGTAAGTAAAGAGCTACAACTGTCAATGTCGATCTAGGATCTACTTTAGTCCCAATGTATGGCACAGCCAAAGATATGTCAGTTCTGGATGATGATGGACAAGCTTATGTGCATCTGAGTACTCCACTCTTGACCTACTTATCCATATTGTGTGGATCTTCCAACGTCAGTGATGTCCTTGCTCATTTCCACCCATAGATGCCTACATTGTTCTTCTTGGACCCAAGACATATGCTCATCAGACAACCAGCTAAGCTAGGGCAAGCATCTGGAAAGGTATCAAAGAGCACAAAGCAGATCAGTCAATCATTAAGCCCCAACAATTATCTCATTAGTAACCACCTTTAATCAAGCAACATCAGAAACATACACCACTGTGCAATAACTGCAATGGAAAAAAACAGGTTTCTCCCCACAGCACATTGCTGATATTTTTATTTTAACATTTAGCAATATACATACTTTTTAATATCTCTGCCATGACTAAGCTGATTTATTGTGGACTATATCATTTTTATCTTTGCACCTACCCCTGTTAATTCAGCATACAATGTTTTAGAGTTTAGCATACCTGGTTTTAAATTCTGAGTTTGTCATCTGTTAATTGTGTGACTTTGGGCAAGTTACTTAACCTCTCAGAGCCTTACTTACTTGTCTGTGCAATTAACATAATAATACGTACCTCACAGAGGGGTTGTTAGAATTTAATGAGGCAGCTTTTATTTTATCTTTTTATTGAATGAAAGATCCTTTAAATTCTATACAGCTTTACAATTTTCAAAAGTTTCACACACTTGATTTCATAAAATCTCATAAGTCCTTTTTCCCCTACATCTATAATGCCCCTCCCCCCCACCCTCTACCCACTGGTAACCACTAGTTTGTTCTGTGTATCTGTGAGTCTGCTTCTTTTTTGTTTCATTCACTAGTTTGTTGTATTTTTTAGATTCCACATACAAGTGATATCATACAGTATTTGTTTTGTTCTGTCTGACCTACTTCACTTAACACAATGCCTTCCAAGTCTATCCATGTTACCACAAATGGCAAAATTTCATTTCATTCTTTTTTATGACTGAGTAGTACTCCATTGAGTGTGTGTGTGTGTGTGTGTGTGTGTGTGTGTGTGTGTGTATATATATATAAATTTCTACATATTTGTGACCTCCAATGTCCATAGACAGGAAGAATATATATATATATATATATATATATATATATAGCCACATCTTCTTTATCCATTCATCTGTTGATAGACACTTAGGTTGCTTCCATATTTTGGCAATTGTAAATAATGCTGCTATGAACATAGGGGTACATGTATCTTTTTCAAATTAGTGTTTTTGTTTTTTTCAGATATATACCCAGGAGTGGAATTGCTGGGTCATATGGTAGCTGTATTTTCAGTTCTTTAAGAAACCTCCATACTGTTTTCCACAGTGGCTGTACCAATTTACATTCCCACCAACAGTGTAGGAGGGTTCCCTTTATAAGACAGCTTTTAAAGTGTCAGGTGCATTGTCTGACATACAGTGAGATTTAATATATTGTAGTTTTTGGTATAGCAGATCATCAATAAATATTTATTGAACGATAGTTATGATTTCTTGATTGTTTATTGTGTACCAGGCCCTAGGTTATTATTTTATACAAAACTATATAATAGAGGTACTGTTATGAGACTCATTTCAAAAAATGAAGGACATGAGAAGAGAAAGGTGAAGTGAAATGCTGCCAGAGGTCCAACAGTCAGTAAATAGCAGAACCAGAATTTAAACTCAGGTATTCTAGCTCCAGAGCACAAGCTACAAATAGCACACAATATTACATCCAAATAAATGAATGATTTGGTTTCAAATAAAGCCAGGGAGCCAGAAGACACTAACAGATGATTTATTATGTCCTTTAATCTTAAAACAGGTTTCCATGTCTTTATATAGAACTAGATCTAGACCCACATTTATTAAATTTCTATTACTAGTTTTCAAAAATCCTCAAGAGAAGACACATTCTGAGTAATCTATTCCACTAATTAGCATACAATTATTTCCACATGTTTGTGACCTCCAATGTCCATAGACAGGAAGAATAATTAGAAAGTTCATTATATCTCCTTTGGTTTGTATTCAATTTCATAAAAACATAGTTAAATATCATGTTAATAAGTTTTTCTCTGTAAAAGTATTAGCTGCACTGGTTCCTGGTAGAAAAGAATGAAATGTAAAATTCTCATTTACAGATAGAACTTAAATACAGCTTTTTTATGAATAACCTTTATAAAGGATACTGAACAAAATCTTTTCAGTAAAAAATGATATCATATTTTTAACAGAGTTTGTTTGAAGAATTCATTTGCAAATAATTCTTTGTAGTAAATTGTTGGCCCTCTTCCTACATTCTAAAGCTTCTTCTTTTGTCTTTCTTTAAGATAGAGCAAAATGTGTTATAAATCTCCATTCTGTAACAAATACATTCTAATGTAATTATTCAACCACTGGAAAAACGTTTTCATGCTTTAGGTTAAATAATAAAACTACAATTTAAGATGCAGTGTTATTCATCATTCTCAAAACAAAAAAAAAAAAAAGGAAAAAAGTGAGTTCATTGGTCTCACTGTTTTATGGAAGAGAAACTAAAACAAGGAAAAGAAAAGTATTTGACCAAGATCTAAAAAGAAATAAACACAATATGGTGGGCCTGGCTGCTCACTGTCTCATCTAAGCCTGCAGAATAAACAAATCTAAAAATTGTGGAATGATTCAAATAAAACAGAAGTTTCTCACTCACAGAACAGGCTGAGACAGATGCTCCTGGTTGGCAGGCGGCCTTCCACATGGTAACTTAGAGACCCAGGTCCCTTCCTACTTGTGGCTCAGCTATCCCCTAGCACCTCATCATTACCAGTTTGCAGCAGGCAGAGAGGGAAACAGAGTGGAGGTGGACATACCCTTTTTCTAAAAGACGTAGAATTAGCACATATAACGTCCATCACATTCACATTCCATTGACTGGAACTCAAACATATTGCTACACATCAGTACAAAGGAGGCTGGGAAATATGGCCTAGCACAGGAAAAATAAGAAATAAGATTTGATGAACAGCTAACAGTCTTTCCCATACTTTGTGTGTTCTATTCAATGTCACTACAAAGTTGAAAGAATTCAGACATAGACAATTTCTGAGGAGTCTTCCATTAGATCTTTTAAAACATACCCCAAATCCTAGAATATTCCAAGCAATAATTTAGTTATTGTGTAATAATACAATATAAGGTAACTGGGATCAAAATCCTTTTTCTCTTTCTTCCATACAAATAAAGAACCTTTTTATTTTGGGCAATTTTTGCCAGAGTTCTCTTTCATAAGAGTAATAAGACTTAAAAATCTGGGAATTAGAAATGTTATTTAAAAGTATTCTGATCCATTGTCCTACATTCAGGAAGGTCTACACCGTTCTATTTTAATGAAAACACTTTTTCAAAGATGTGCAAAGGAGATTCCAGCAAGTCTTTGGATGCCCAACAACCCTCACAGTCAGGAAATTCTTCCTTGTTGCCAATTTAAATTTGTTATCCTATAGCTTAAGCTCAGTTCCTTTTGGATTTTTCTTAGACATAAAAAACAGATGTTCTTTTATCCTTAGTATATTACACATTCCCACATTTCTATATTTAGCCTTGTCCTTAGCAATATGAATAATCCCAGAACCTTTTCCCCACAGGTACTATGCCCAAACCCTTTAATTGTATTTATGACTCTTGTTAGAAATCTATCCAACTTTTCCACATTCCCTTTAAGTTGTCATGGTCCAGAATGAGATCCTCATAATTTAGCCTATTTTTGTAAGTGCCTGTTCTATGAGGATATAGTATACAAAGAGTAGAGAGAAAAATGAATCTAAATCCCAAGAAAATGATATTCTATCAACAATAAAATAGACTCTCATCGCTATATTTTGTCTTTTTCTTGCCAGTTACTGCTTTCACATTTGTCATCCCCTTAGGCAGAAGTCTTGGCTCACAACCCAAGTTTCCAGTTACAGAATTGGCAAAGCCACATAACTCCCTTCTCAACACATCCTTATCTCAGAAAAGTCAACACTTTTCCCCATAAATGTTGGGAATCTTTCACATGTTCACAAGCAAGATACTTAAAATACTTCATATTCAAATAGCCCCTTACAGTTTGAAAAATGCTCTAACACGTGTGTTCGCAATGACTCTTTACAGTAACCCTGTGAGGTAAATTACACATCTTCATTTGAAAGATGAGAAACCTCAGAACTAGAGGTTAAGTGGTTTGCCTAACATCACATAGGAATAAGTGGCAGTTGTGGACCACTAATTCAGAGCATCTATCTCCAAATCTAGTGCTTTTGCAGAATACCATGTAGGGGAACAGTTTCTTTCTTTGTGTTTCGATCCACTGCCTAAGAATCCTAACAGAAATAAATAATTCTTAAAAAGGACGTCATGTAAGTTACATCAATAAAAACATCTGATTTGAAAGGTATCTCATGTTACTAAAAGAAGGTGCTGAAATATAACTTCAGTGTTGTAAGACAGATTTTTCCTTCAATGATTTCATGAAATATTGGCTTTGACCATGGTTCAATAAGAGTTTGTGTGTATTCTTGGCGAAGGGGGGCGGCGGGGGGGAACAGTGTGTTTGCTACATAGTAGATGCTGAATAAATGTGCGTCTGAGCAAAACATCATTACTCGTTATTCTTATGTAGTTATTTGTTGAGTTTAGCTGGGTTCTTCAAAACTCGGTCACACTGCTCACGTGCTCATGAGAAGAAAATACCACACAAGCAAATATTTATTAAATAAAGACAACTAACTTGTCTAACTGTATGAATCTTTTTTTAATTAAGGTATTTAAGGTTTGTGTGTGTGTGTGTGTGTGTGTCTTTTCAGAAAAAACTGTTGAGACATTAAAATGCATTTTATAAGACTTTAAAAACACTTAATATTTAGCTTAAGCTTCCAGGGCAAATTAATTTCATACATATATTTCTAGCTTATTTTTATAGAAAATCAAGTGTATTAATTTGGAATTTTTCAGGTATTTTTCATCATTCCTCCAATATGCCCCAATAATACCATTATTATCCATTAATATCCTATTCAAGTGAGAGTAATGGTAATTAAAGTAAACCAAACCTCACGTATCCCATGTTTGTGTAAGTTTCTTTGGCTGCTTATTTGAGTTAGGAAGCATATATGATTTTCAAAGACTCTCTCCCTACTATACATTTTATTTAATAAAATTCTTTTTGGAAAGTTTCTGATATCAAGTAAGTTTTATCAATACAAATTTCCTTGTACTTATTGTGTTAAAAGATTCACAACTACAGAATTTCCTTTCCAGGATATATGGGACTTTAAATCTTTAACCACTAATAGATTTTCATTTTCTCTTGCATACTCTGGGCAATGCGTATTTTAATTATGTTTATACGATTTATCTTCGGATTCTTGCTTGGAAATAAGTCTAGAAATAGATATCGTATGTGTGGTATTCATTTTAAATCTAATCATATGGCAAACTTATTAGTCTAAAAGAGAGACATTTAATTTTGCAACATAATTTCACATTTAATTCTGAATTGTTTGTTATATTTAGCTTTTGTCTTAATTAGAAGTCAGAAGTAATTCTAGAAGAAGATGAATAAAGTTAGAATTTTATTCATTACTTCACACAAAGAAAAACTTACAAACCTTACTTTTGCCAGTATGCTGTTATCACATTACTGCTTCTTCTGCCACTTTTTATTTAATTAAAATACTATAATTTTAACAATAGCCTAAATTTTTTAAATAGGGCACTTATGTCTTTCAAGTGTTTGTTAGCATTATTTATTTTGTGCTAAAATGTATGTTTTATTCTAAAAATATATGTTTTAAACCAAGTTTTACACTAACAGTGAAAGAATGGAATAAATCACAAGAGGTTTTTCAACCAGAAAAAGAACATGCTTTGAGTTTCACAAGATATTAATTTCAAGCCTTAACACCCTTAACTGGACTTTTCAGGGCAGGTTAACATTTGCAACCAAAAGTCTGTCATTGAGTGAAGAGCTTGGCTTTGATGGAAATAACATGGGCAACAGGACTGTCTAGCTAGATGTTGAATATAGTTTCCCACTTACAGAGTTTGCTATATGGAAATCACCTTCCTCTTTCATTTTGGTTGCTCTGTCCTTGGGCACTTGTCATTTAACTTTGGGTCCCTCACACCTTGGAAGTTAAAGAAGATAACACAGAAGAATGATGCCGAAACCAAACTTCTGCAACCAGGGAGTAATAGCTCACAGAGCTATCATGCCAAATGACAATTACACTATATTTGCTTATGGTTCTGCCACAATAAGCTTATGCAAGGGGTGGTTAGGGATATTGGTATCTATGCATTTCTATCTAGTAAAAGCATTGGTATCTGAAAACTAAGTCAATGTGTACCACCTTCACTAGTTAAGCAACACTGTTTCAAGTTCTGTTATTTAATAATTAACTTTTATGGAAGCTATAATTTCTGAGCCAAAATCATGGTGCAAAACTGTTACAGATGCAGCTACAGTTGTTTTTCTGTAAATCAATGTTTAGCATGACTTGCTGTTGAAGGGAGAAATGTCTGCAAATTAATAGATTTAGTAAAAGAACTTTTTTTTTTATCTTTTCACTTCTATCTCAATTAGAAATGAGAGAAAGATGGAGATGGAAAATAGGAAATATAGGAAGTGGGAAGAGAAATACCAGAGTATTGGTGCCTTCCTTTCCAAATAGCAAAACATGGGCTTATCCTCAGCAATTTACAAATGAATGTAAATAAATAACTATTAATGATGGAGCTACATCACAGATGATGTGGAAATTGTAATTAACTTTCCTGTCATGTAAGTGACAGATTATAGAGACCTTTCATCACCTTGGAGATTTATGGAGCAAAACGCCTGTGTATAATTTAGTAAATACGTGGAGTTGTAGAGGAGACCTACCATATGTTAATTAGGAGGTAGTTGCAAGGAGAAAAAAGGAGATTGCAACAGGAGAAAAAAGATATATCCAGAGTAGGTAAACAGAGAAAAAAAAGAAAAGGCCAGGATGGGAATTTGGCTAATTGAAGAAGGAGGCATGTTGGTGGAAGACAAGATGAAGTAGAAAACTATTTTTCACAGAAGATCTTTCACAGAGGATATCCAGGTATGTCATCTGTAAAGCCTGCACCTTTACTAGTAAGCAGGTTAGAATACATAGTCCTCCTCCAGCTTTTGTTCTGGATTCATAACCCTTTGATTTTGATCAAATAATAAATCACTCCATGTGCTAATGAATACTGTACTAGGAATCGAAGACCAATGGTGTCTAGCAAAGCCCTAAATTTCCTAAATAGAGTGCCAGCTAATTAGAAGGCAGTATGCAGAGTTTGGATAATGGTTTTAACACCTTATAGAATCAATGATGTCCCTGGGAATTGAAGCCTGAATCCTAGATGAAAATCTACTCTGGATTCACAGGCTAATGGGTTGACAAAAAAGCAGAGAAACTACATATGAAAATGAGAGTTTGGCTCCTTGACAAAAAAGGAGGGGAGAGAGAAAAAAATCAGTATCAAATCTTCAATCCTGAAACTTAAATTGCTGCTTTGGATCTTTTCTTCTTTTTTGCCTTTCTTCTTCTTTTGATGAAGAGCTGAAAATGTAAAGCACAAAGGTTTCACCAGCCCAGGAAGCAGATTCACGGCCTAAGTAAGTCCCTGAAAAATTTCCAGGTTCCCATTCTTCTTTAACACTAGAAGAGGCCAGACTGGGGGCAGTCATTTCATGAAAGCCTTAGATCTTTGCCACACTACTCACATTGTGTGGGAAAAGAGCCTTGGCCAGATAAAGGATTCTCGTTAATTTATAATGGTGATAATGTTTTTCATTCAGCATGCAAGATGTACACAGATGGGCCTCATGCTTCTTGATTTCCACTCTACAAGACATCGAGTGCAATGCTTTGCACCGGATTCCTGGTGGGAGAGGTAGAAAGGAGATTTTTCATGCTCCTTACAGAAGCTGAAAGATAATAACTCAGGAAGAGTCACTTAACAGAGTTTAGGGGAGCATTGGTGGCTGCTTCATTGTTCTTCTCACAGCAGGCTAGAGGGCAAAAGTTTATCAGAAGAGGAGAAAAAAACCTGAGGGTTAACTGGAACTGAATAGAATTTCAAATATGCTTAAATAAAATTTTCTCTTGGACTTTAATTCTAGTCATTGATTTGAATTCTTCTAAAAAAAATTAAATGATGTCTTAAATATGGCAGTCCTTTTGTATCCTTCTTTTAATCACAAACCTTTGACTTTGGGCATTGTTAATAACATTAAGTATTAGGCTTACATTGTTAGCTTAATAGTAAGTGGAAAGAATGTTTTTGTAATTCTATGATTTTTCTCATTCAAGCCTTTTCTTTTAATAAGTCAGTTTAAAAATTCAAGAGACAGTCTAATATTAGGGTACTTACTAGAGGAACTACTCATCCAAACCAGTGCAAATCATTTAAAATTTAGAAATTAATGAGTTTTACTGAGTTTATCCTTAAAAATTCCTGAAATGCCATTTAAAATGGGTGTTAATTAGGCATACAATATCTTAGGTTTCCTAAATATTGCAAGCCAGTTTTTAAATAACATTTGAAAATAAACCCAACAGAATTGTCACTACCCTTCTATAGAACCTTCAACCCTCTATTAAAAAACCTTTACAGGGGCTTCCCTTCCCTGGTGGCGCAGTGGTTGAGAGTCCGCCTGCCGATGCAGGGGACACGGGTTCGTGCCCGGTCTGGGAAGATCCCACATGCCACGGAGCGGCTGGGCCCGTGAGCCATGGCCGCTGAACCTGCGCGTCTGGAGCCTGTGCTCCGCAACGGGAGAGGCCACAACAGCGAGAGGCCCGCGTACCAAAAGAGAAAAAAAAAAAACCTTTACAGTAGGTTGTTTATAATATAAAATTAACTGTGTTGAATTTTTACATCTAATTTAGCAATATATTGTTAGTAAGCGTTTCTTAATATCTATATTTTTAAAGTTTTGTTTTTGTTTTTTTTTTTTACTTTGAGAATTTCTAACTTTTTTCCCTAAAAAAACTGGAATCTACAGGCTTCCCCTTGCATATCTGTGAAGTCACAGAAGCTGGCCTAAAGTCATGGGTCCTTTGTAGTCTGAGGTCCTCTCTATTCAAATCAGTTTCATAAGAAATGGTTTAAAGTTAAAAAATAGTCACATAATAGCTTATAGAAAGTGTTTAGGTAAATTCAGTGGTTTATGTACAACACTGTAGAAATACTGGTATCAGAAAAACAAGTCAATCTGAGCAAATTTATGTATAAACAGCTTTCATCTTGTAAAAGGAAGAAATTTCTATATTTCTGTCCATTTATATGGATTAATCAATATATATTTTATATATAATTATATTTTGATATATATTATATATATTTTTACATATATAACATTATTAATCCATTTCTATTGATTAATCACTATAAATAGATAAAATGGGTAGCACCATTTCTGTAACAAAGATTATTAGTTATCTATCAATATCCACTCTCACCTTTTTTGATAATAGCACTGGGTTAAGCTTGGCAAACATCCTTTTGGTTACACTCTCTGTATATAGAATAGACATATTTTACAGTTAGTATGGCCATTTGACTAGATTGCCTAGATTCTATGTAATAGGATGAGAGCCTTCTCCCTAAAAAGGACTATGCATGTGCTCCCAGGCCCTTTGGTCTCTCTGGTTGGGAAATTATAACAACTGGAGCAGCCACTGTGGACCCCAAGAAGACAGCTATACATTGAGAGTGGCAGCATCTTACTGTTACAGCAGGCAAGTAGCTAGATATGAGCAGTGAATTGGGGGCAGGGGACAGGTGGCAGGAAATCACACATCTTGTAAACAGCAGGGGTCCATGGGCAAACAAAGAAAAGCAGGGACCTCCAGACTAACAGGAAACCACACATTTTGGGTGATGAGTATCCTGGAGGCAGACAAAGTGGGGAAAGGCAGGAATCTCCTGCATACATATGTAACCTGTTGCTCATTACATTAAAATTAGCCTTGCAGACAAGAAGTACCCATCATGCACCACGCCATGACACTTCTGATCTAAGCACAATAAGGACAAAAATCCCTCCTCCCCTCAGGAAGATAAAGCTGGATGAAACTCAGGGAATAGGACCCCCAGACCCCTCCTTCCCCAGTGAATATTCTGCCCCTTCATCCCCCTCTCCTTCTGAAAATGTATTCTTGCCTAAACAATCCTCACTTTACTTTCTTAACCTCCCCAGCTCATCTCCGAATTCTTTCTGCAATAAGGCAAGAAACTTAAATTCACCAGGAACATTACCAGCCTTAAATCACAAAACTCTAGATTGTTCTAAGAGAAATAGACAATTTTATCATTTTAAATCACTATTTTGGATTCTCTTTGTTATAGCATTTTAGTCTGTACCCAATTTAACACAGTTCCTATTAAGGAGAAAACAAAATGGTGGGAGTGGTTATAAAAGATACTCAGCAAGTGAGAAATTGCATATGGCTGGATCTACCAAACAATTTTATGACAAATTTAACCATAGCTAATATATGTCTACTTACTCCACACAAAAATGGGAATATGATCATATGTGGTTTGAAGAACTCCTCTATAAAAGTTTTTAAAACTCTAATTCCAATTACCTATGTTGTTTTCACCTACCAAAATTAAAGAACAGTGTTTCATCTTCTAATTATCTATTCATGTCAACAGTTCTTGATGTTAGTACAGGAAATAATAGACTAGAGGGGAAAAAAAGCAGGGTTAAAATTTTCTTCACCTCTATTATACCTGCCCTAATACCAATTCCAAGAGTGAAAGATACCATGCATTAACTTATAATATTTTAGACTAAGTTCAGTAGGTTTCCATGATGTATGTGAAAGTTTTTTGAAAAATAAAAAGACTACAATACACTATAAAATATGAAGGGTTATTATTACTATCATTACTATTATCCAGAGTTTTTTTTTTTCCTTTTTTCAAATTGTGGCAGCTACTGACCTAAAGCTTGAGAGCTATAATAGAGAGGGGAAAAGAGGTACATAAAAAAGAAAGAAACGAATATTTCTTAAGTTAGTAGAATAATTATATTTCCAAAATGTCTGAATTTAGGATTTAGGTTTTAAATGCTTTACCATCAAAAAAATTCATAGTTACATACATATCTGAGTCATTTTGGATAAATATATGAAAGCAAGTGAAACAGAAAACTCTGAAACAAGAATTATTTAACTTGACATTAAGCAATGTGTATATTTTACCAATACTGGTTCATTTTCTAATAGGGGAGTTTGGTTTAAAAAATTATATGGCTTATAACTTTATAATCTTGATTGATATTAAATTATCTAAATATAATTTATAGTTAGAGGACTAAATCATGCATGTGATCATTTAGCTTGATTCTTTCAAAATTAAAAACAAGTTGAACTACATAGAGTCTCTTTTTATGTGTTTTGTTTAGAGTAGATGTTGGCAGGGTTTTTTTTGTTTTGTTTTTGTAAAGGGACCGGTAATCAATATGTTAGGATTTGTGGGCCATATAGTCTTCATTGCAACTATGTAACTCTTCCACTTAGTACAAGATCAGCCATAGATGATATGGAAATGAATGAATATTTCTGTGTTCCAATAAAACTATCTACAGATACTGAAATTTTAATTTCCTACATTTTTCACACATCATGATATACTACTCCTCTTTTGATTTTTTTTCAAACATTTAAAAATATAAAACCAACTTTTAGCTCACAGACCTTACAAAACCAGCAATGGACCAGATTTTGTCTGCTGGCCATGGTTTGTCAACCTCTGATTTCGAATGATCACAAAATCAAATCAATATATACAGATACATTTACCTATACAAGATAAATTTTAAAATTCTACCTTATTTAGCTCAATTAAAAGGGTTACAAGAGGTAATCAAAATTCATTCATTCAACAAATATTAGTGAGATCCTACTGGGTCCCAAGCAGATAATACAAACAGAGAAAGTCTCTGCCTAGTGGAAATTATAGCCCAGTTTGTAAAACAGACATTAATAAGTAACTCATGCAAATAAACTGATAATGCCCATCAACTACAATTTCTAGATTAATTCAAAACTTAAATATAGTTTTATAGTAGTTTAATTTAATTTCAATAATCAAAATGTTCTAATAATATGGGGAAGTTGAGTAAATAGAATAATAAAATTTTAGACTAGTAGCTCAAAGATAGAAGCTGAATTTGACTTAGCATATGGAAAAATTGTATACAGTGACTCTGTATTTTAATATTGTGACCTCATTTTAATTGATTAAGTTTAAGAATGGTCTTACATTGCATCCTCTACTCTTCTTTACCACTTCATAATCATCCCATTTTCTCTACTTGAAGTGACCCAATGTAAAAACCTCAATTTATACTATATCCTCTGCTCTGAGAAACCATATATCTCATGACTGAAGAAAAATGAAACTAATATGAACCCAGATTTTTATCAGTTTAATTGAAATATATAAACACATTCTTTAACCACTACTTTTTATTGAACTAAGTTAACCCTTACAATTATGGAAGAAAAAAAATCACATTATTTTACTGAACATATTTTGCACATGCATTTCCTTTTTTGTAAGTGATTACTTCTTCATAAGGAAAAATAATTGTTAACTTGGAGTGTCCACTGTGAAGAAGATGCTAGATATACATTTAATTTTTCCAGATCAGCTAATTTATACCTCTGGCTTTCAAATATTTTCCAAGTTCAGTAGCGTGGGGAAAAAATCATGCAGTCATATGACAGTTAACATACACTGTGTTCAAATTAAGTTTACAATTGTTCGAAAGAATGAAAAAATATTCATTTAAAAATGAGGTCAGACATCAAAATAATCCATACTGGGGATATGTTAAAATAGTAGGAGCAAGGTGCACATTATATTAAGGTAAACTATGGATAAAAGAGGAAACTGACAGTGTTTTCAAACACTAAAGAGAATTCAGAAATAGAAAATCATGAAGAAAACATGTTTTTGAGTATTTCTCAAAATTGTGTTTTACAGATCACTAATCCCATATAGAGTCCGCAGGAAAAGATGTAATAGTCAAGTAATTTTGGGAAATACTAATATAATATTTCCTTCTAAAAGGATCAAAATGTGCATTAGTACATTAATCACACTGAGAAATCCTGCAGTAGGGAAAACATTAAATTTGTTTAACTGTTTCCCTAACTATTTGACCTTTGACTATTCCCACCCATCAAAATACCCTTTAACAATTGTCATATGGAAATATTTAGAGAAATCTTGCACTAGAGCAAAGGTCAGCAAACTTTTTTGGAAAGGGCTTAATAGGAATTACTTTAAGGCTTTGCAATCCACATAATCTCTGTAGCAACTACTCAACTCTACCTTTGCAGCATGCAAAATAACTATAATTAATGTGAAAATGAAGGGGTGTGGCTATAATCCCAAAAAACTTTATTTACAGAAACACAGCAGACCAGATTTAGTCAATGGGCCATAATTTGCTAACCCTTGAACTACATAGGCATGATCATTCTCAAAAATAGAAGCTGAAAATTCATCATTTTTATCCATTAGGGTTTGTTCTCAAGTGTCCTTTAGGGAGCAATGACTGTGAAGAGTTAGTTTCCTGAAACTTCACTGTGACATAAAAAGACTATGCAGGCAGTGATGGTCTAGTTTTATCAACTGTGCTGAATAAAGGAAAGACACCCCAAGTACTAAGATATCTACTGCCTTCAGCTCAAAACAAGTAGATGCCTACAGTTTAGTAGATGATCTGAGATATCTGTACCCTATTTAAACAGCTATATGCTTCCAAGCAAATGCAAAAAATTAAGCTGGACATATACCTCAAAAACAGAATTAAGGTAAATATACTTATTAAATATACTAGAAAGTTGAAAAGATGCTTCTTATGCACCTAATTTAATATTGGTTAGTAATTATGCAGTTGCAAAATTATATTTTCATAAAGTGATACATTATTCTAGGCAAGTGACTGAATTTAAGGGGTAAATTGAATTGTCTCCTTGCATATACCTAGTGATATCTATCCTACTAAAGTTCCCATCAAAACAATATTATCATCTCATGAAAATAACCTCATGTTACTAAAGCAACAAACAATGATGCAAAATAGAATATTTTCCTCATTATAGTCCCTTCCTTCCTCTTAATCTGTTGCTTAGAAGCTCATATAATTTATCAAATCAGCAAAACTGTTAGCAAATATTACAGTCCTGGCTCCCAACATCAGTTTTGATCATTTTGCTCATTTTTTCAATTCTCTGGAGATTCAAAAGACCTTTGGCAATTCCATTAAATGATCTGTTATTTTTCTCAGTAAATGTCATTTCCCTAATCTGGTAATTAGTAAAAAAAACAAAGACCAGTTTCCTCAGTGAATGTTGCTCGCTTTCCCTTTTTTGTGCTGGATTTCTACCATTTGCCATTTCTCACCAAAAAAAAGGAAGAAAGAAAGAGAAAAAAATGAGGTTATTATTATTAATGAGTAACATTTAATTAGGTTGTTTGATCTTTGATTGATACCTACAAAGATCAGCCCAACTGTTTTAATGAATATTGATGTCTTTATATAATGACAAAGCCCTTTATTCTCTGGCTACTGAATTACTAGGCAGTGATCACAAGAAAACACGTGATACACACTAAACAGAAATCCTTAATTTTCACAGAAACAATTTCTGATGTAGGATATAGGTCAATAGTTTGTATTGTGTGATCATAATTACATCAGGATAGAACTTAATACACAAAAGATTTTTTAATTATTCAGAATTTAGGCATAAATGTTAATAGCTAAATTCATACAGAATTAAAATCTAATTTCTACAGTATTCAATTTTTCAATGGACCGTCCATGTCACCAGAATCTTTGACTTGCCCTACAAGGCCTTTCCTTATACGGCTAAAGTGTACCATTCTGTTGCCAAACTCCACCTTTACCACCACTCCCTCTAAGCCATCTTATGCAATGCTACGAACATACCAAGTTACTGATTGCCCCTTAAATACCCCATCCTGGCTAGTGCTCCCGTGAGGTTGCACATGCTTTCCCACTTACCTGAAACAACCTTCTCCACCTCATCTACACAGTTAATGGCTACCCTCAAACCCTCTGCCCAAATGCTTTTTCTTCTATGCATTCATTTATTCAGAAGCATATGGACCATGTCCTACGTGCAGGTGCTGTTTAGGCACTGGAGAGACAAATGATGAACAACATGGTCCCTACCCTCAGGGAGCCTACATCTAGGATAAGGAACACAATAAACAAATTCATGAATAAACAAGATACTTATAGATTGTGAAAATGGCTAGGATGGAAGTAAACGGGATGATGTGAGAGAGGATAAAATGTGGGGAAGCATAACTTTAGATAAAAGGTGAGGGAAGGACTCTCCGCAGAAGTGACATTCTAGCTGAGACCTGAAGATGAGAAGAGTCCTGGCCAGCGTGACTGGAGCATAAAACCATGGTGGAAAGAGATGAGGTTTCACTCCCTAACTTCTCGACCCCGTCCTCCTGAAGTCAGTTCATCAGCAACGTTTTTCATAACAGCACACGTCTGATGATATGCTTGTCTGCCTCCAACTCAGTCTTGAGCTCTTTGAGGGCAATTACCATATATTATACATCTTTATATTCCACCACCTCTTGGGCCCAAGTACATGGCATATGTTCAACAAATATTTGTTCACTGTTCATTTCTATGCCTATACTCTTTATCCTAACCACTTCTGATGACTGCAAGGAAATCATTTCATCGTTTTCCACATTTATCCACACATTTACCCTATTAACTCCATGCATAAACAACCTCAAATCTTTTTAATTAAAAAATGAATCTCCCTTTAGCCCCACCTCCCCTCTACCCACAGCCTCTCCAATTTACTGTATGAAAATTTATTGAGAGCTATTCAGTCATTGTTTCTACTTCTAATTTCCCCCATTTTCCCCCAGCTTACTGCAATTTTGCTTTAGTGTTTGGGTTTTTAGCTCATCAGCACTGACACAGCTGTTTGTTATGTGCCTGAACTTGGGAGTCAAACTGTGCAGATCCAAATATTTGTTTTGTTGTATAATGTGGGGCCGATGACTTAACCTCTCTGTGCCTCAGCAGCCTCATCTGTAACATGGGGATAATAATAGCATCTAACCCATAGGTTTGTTATGAGGATTAAATGACCTATTACATGTGAAGTGTCTGGCAGAGTTAGTGCAATTGTTGTCTTACCCTTTACATTCACAGTAGAATTACTCATCACACTGACTCTTCTGCAGCTTTTCTTGGTCATGAAATTATTTCGTCCCATAGCTTCCCTATCTCCACTGTCTCTTCATTTCCCTTCTCCCTTTCTGGGCATTATTTCTCAATTTCATGAATCCTTTTCCTCCAATCTCTCTTAAATGTCAATGTCTACCAGGGCTCTCTGCTTTTTTCACTTCATCCCCTTAATTCAAATCCATCTGTTTCAATTACCATCTAAATCTTTACCCCTAAACCGGATCTTTTTTTCTAAGGTTTAGACCTCTAGATACCACTCCTTTTAAATTGTCCCCATCTAGCTTTTCAGCAAGACCCTTAACCTCAACACCACCACCCTTGAAATCAGTTTTGCACCTCCTCTGGGGCTCCCTGCTGCAGGGAACGACAGGGACCCAATTCTAGCTCAGGTACCCAATTCGGAAACATTAAGTGATTCTAAGACTCCAGCGTCCATTTCCACTGCAGCACCTTAGACCAGCTTCCATCATCTCTCATCTACAGAAATCCTCTTAGCTGATCTCCACGACTTCAGGCTCACAAACTACCAATCCAATCGTACACAACAGCCAACGCAAATCTGATCCATGCCATTGCCCTGCTTAGACCCCTGCAATGACTCCCCAAAGCTTTCAGGATGCAGTCCAAACTCCTCAGTTTAGTTCAAGGCTCTCTGCTCTGAGCCAGATCAGTGCCCGTAACAGCTCCCTCCCCACGAATTCAGGAGGCTGCAAGTGCCCTATAAAAATCTGCTGCAGCTACGTTCCGGCTGCTCAGGAAATTCCTCTAAGTTCCACATCACACGCAGATAGTAGCTTTGAGCCTCCGCTCTCATCGTGAGTCCCTGCTTTCCTTCAGTGCCCGCCTTCATCCTGACACTGCCTGGTTGCCTCCTTCAACGTCAGATGTGCTAGCTTTCCATTTCTCATTCTCTCTAAATTATGGTCTCTTTAATTATCCCTTGTGCTCTACTGCACACTGTGGCCCATGGGTAAGCGACATTGTAGCTCTTACTTTTGACCCAGGCTCCCCTGACACCACCCCCCAGCCTCATCCAGCATCCAGTTTCCACCTGCCTGGAAGGGGGCATTGGACTGTCTGAAAAATTCATCCGTCCCTGTGCTCCATCCACATGGAACACTTGAGTTCCCAAACAGTCCATGCGGTTTCACACTTTTGTCCCTTCACACAAGCTGTTTGTTCCCTTTGCCTGGAATATACTTTGGTCTTCTCCCACCACTCACCTATATACCACATTGCCCAACATATGCATCTACTAGCTTACTCAGGCCAGCACTTAAAGATTCAACTCTTAGAAGATTTTGGTGATACCTATCCTGGTCTTAATTAGGAACATTTCTTCTGTCCTCTAAATCCCTCTATACAAATCTATAATAGCATAGTACCTACTGTTAAAAAGTTCTTTTATTTCTTTATTTCCCCTATCAGATGGTCAACCTTTGAGAACAGGAAAATGTAATCAATCTTTGTATCTCAGTACTTAGTATAGTGCTTAATACATCAGTGAGTACCTAATAAACGATTTTTCAATGAATGAATGAATAAATTAATTTCTTAATCCTGGAATAAACTGAATAAATGTCATTTTAAAACATTTGTTGGATATAAGAGAAATTTCATTTCACAATGATTTGTGAACATTTTCAAGTGTGTGTTAATATTAGTATTTTTAAAGTAGGTATTTATATTCCAAAGTATCTCTAAGAATCACATGACACACTTCTACTTTTAACTTAGACTTATAATGCATTGACTCCTTTAAAAATAAAATCAATGCCCCTCAATTTCTTTCTCTAGAAGGCCTGTATGGTGAGGCAGGGTGTCTCAGCAGAGGTTGACCAAATGTAGAGTTATGTAGTGTATTTGATGTGGATGGATTCCCATCAGGGAATAAAATAAGATACCCTCATTCTTTCTCATTGTGCCTTTGCAAGGCCTTTAGGAAAGAACATTTGCACTGCAACTTTCCAAGCAACTTAACTCCTGTAGTGTTTTTAATTGTGCCATTTATACCTGACACTATTATCCCTATGACTAAACGTAAAATTAGTGAACATAGTTATTGGATATATTATTAAAACTGGTAAAGACAAACGTGTGGAATACAGAATGCTGATATTATTTTGCCTGATATAGCACTTCATAGTTGTAAGTCTTACACACACACATACACACACACACACACAACCAAAAAAAACCATCTTTAGGGCTTTCCTGGTGGCGTAGTGGTTGAGAATCTGCCTGCTAATGAAGGGGACACGGGTTCAAGCCCTGGTCTGGGAGGATCCCACAAGCCGCGGAGCAACAAAGCCCGTGTGCTACAGCTACTGAGCCTGCGCGTCTGGAGCCTGTGATCCACAACAAGAGAGGCCGCGATAGTGAGAGGCCCGCGCACCGCCATGAAGAGTGGCCCCCGCTTGCCACAACTAGAGAAAGCCCACGCACAGAAACGAAGACCCAACACAGCAAAAATAAATTAATTAATTAATAAACTCCTACCCCCAACATCTTTTTTTAAAAAAAAATCATCTTTAACTATTTTTAAATAGTATGTGATGCATAATGTTAATAATAGCGAACTGTTACTGAGTGCCCACAGCAAGCCAGGAACTGCTCTTAGAACTTTATGTACATTTTAACATTTGGGCCTTACAACAATTTTAAGGAACAAGTGATACTATTTTCTCCTTTTTTCAGTTGAAGAAATGGAGACAAAGAAAAATAAATAGCCTGAGGTCATATAGTTAGTGAGTGATAAAGCCAGAACAGAAATCCAGGCAGTCTAATTTCAGAGCTCTGCTTTTAATTTCTTTACCACCTTGTCTTTGTACATATCATAGTGTAAAACAAAGACTTGCATGGCTTTAACAAGAAATGCATTAAAAAAAACCTGAAAATGCTCTAAATGCTTGCCATAAATGGAACTGTATGCATGCAATGAAATGCTGTATGATTCGCGTATATACATTCAATCATAACTACCAGTCTATCCCTTCTCCTTACCACACCAAACAGTGCTTCACCTAATACCTCTAAGACATTGTAGAGACCTTGGTATATAAAATGCTCTGAAAAAAGATTTAATAAAGACACAAATATACACCAACGAAGATAGAATTTAATCAATAAATTTTAAAACCACAGATTAAGCAGTATGATAAACACTTTGTTTTCAGTATACCATTTAATCCTCAATAATTGTATGAGATAGAAAGTATCATATCCATTTTACCGATATTTTCTGTGGTTTACAGAAATTAAGTAACTTGCCCAAGGTCATGTAGCTAGTGAATGGTAAAGCCAGGATTCAAATCCAGGTCTGTGTTACTACAAATCTCAATGTTGTCATGGTTTTAAGCACTTTTAACTGTATGATCTTACCATGGAAACAGACCAAATATTGGCTTAAATTTATCACAGTCCTGCCCAGCTTGAGTATTTTGTGCTTTTATTAGCCCCTAATTTCTAGCTGCATGATTAGAAAACATCAGCACTGACAATTTTACAGGTATTACATATATGAAGCAACAAATTCACATACGGATCATTGTTTTGCTCTGAGTATTTTTTTAACTCCCATTTTATTTCTTTTTCAGTTGCTAATGGATGCATTTACAAAGGACAAGATATTGAATTCTGATGTTATTATGGAAGAAGGAATTAGGGACTAATCAAGCTTCCAGCTGACTCTTATCAGAGCCCTCACATTTCTATTTCCATATAAGCAATGCTGTATATGAAGTCAATGGAACAGGTGAGTCTAACAGAACTCTAGAGAAGTCCAAACAAAACTGATGATCCAATGCACTGTTCAAAATATGAGTTTAAAAAAATGAAAACATGTCTTGAAAAAAATCTCCTAAAGTATTCATCTTGGATGCTAGCATAAAACCAAAAACACATTTAATGGAGAGTAATGAAGTATAAAATACAAGTTTCATACTTACTGAAGGTAAGACTAGAAACAGTAGAAAAATAGTCATCCTCTAACAAAACACCTCAACATAGTAGGCATTCAGTAAATATTTATTGAATAAATGAATGATGTTTACATTTGCTTCTATAAAATAGGCTACATTCCACTAAAGGTAATTCTTTTGTGAACTATGTTATCAAAATTATTATAAATAACTATAAATAAAATCTAGCTAAAGCCTTAAAATATAAAATAAATTGTTTAAAAAAATGAAAATTTTAATGTCTTAAAATAATTTTTGTCCACTTCAATTTATCTCATTAATGTCTCTCTAGCTAGGTGAATAGTAGATTTGAAAATAGTTCTGTTATTTTTTAATAACTCCAGAATTCAAATCATATTGTGCTATTCATTGGTACCAGAGTTCCTACAGAATACCCTAACATGCAAAGGCACTAAAATGAGAGATGCTTTATATTGTTGTTTAGGATCTTGCTTATTAAAGATTTCTATCATTTTCCTAAAAATCAAGAGAAAAATTTTTTTATTAAATCAGATTACATATCAGCTGAGATCTCATTCATGTGTAATATTCTACCCATCTACAATTCTCTACAATTGGTAACAAGTCAGTTCTTTATATCTGTTTACATTACACATAGATTGACCAGACTTTACAAAGTAGAAAACATGTTGTTCTGAACATGAAAAGACTCTAAACAAATCTGACCAGAAACAAGTTATAAAGTCAACCTGAATAATCAGGAACACTTTTCACTGTTAAGAGTAGAGGATGGCTCTTTCAGAACTCTGTCAAGGTATGGCTAATCTCACCAATATATTTTTATTATTGCTGTTGTGCCAGTTAAACATCAGACATCAAGACCCAGTTTAATAACATTGGCCTCATGGATCTTTTTTTTCCTTTTAAATGTTTTGATTGTCTTTGCTACCACTTATATGATATTTTCTAAAATTATATTAAAAAGTAGATTTGGGACTTCCTTGGTGGCGCAGTGGTTGAGAGTCCGCCTGCCGATGCAGGGGACACGGGTTCGTGCCCCGGTCCAGGAAGATCCCACATGCCGCGGAGCGGCTGGGCCCGTGAGCCATGGCCGCTGAGCCTGCGCTTCCGGAGCCTGTGCTCCGCAACGGGAGAGGCCACAACAGTGAGAGGCCTGCGTACCGCAAAAAAAAAAAAAAAAAAAAAAGTAGATTTGTTTCTACTGCACTTATTCTCAGGAACAATACCAAAACAACTATAATCTTTTAAAATACAAACTTTATTTTACTATATTAACAATTACATGGAGTTAATTTGATTTTTATTTTCACTTAATTGACCGTAAGTATTGATACTATAGGGGAAAAAATGTGTCATTAGTCAAATGCCCTTTCCCTGTATACTTAGTAGTCTATCATACACATTAATATTGGTAACAAATTAACTTCCTAATTCTAAAAATTTTAATTAAAACAATTTGGCCTGGTCCCAGATCGAAATGTATCTCCCTGAACCTTTTTTGGATCCCTTTACAATATCCGTCCTAAACAGAAAACTTAGTTTATTCTGGCTCTGATTCAATCTTCCAAAATTTCCTCTCTGTTTACTTGGGGGTTTTGGAAGCACTCCAAGTTTATCTCTAGTCACTGAAAGGAGATGAATGAAATTGAAATTGCATTTACTATTCTTTTGACTTTTATATTTGTGCTCAAAGACAGATCTAATTTTGCTGACACTTTTCACAGAGAAAAATTACCAAATTAATTTATTTTAGCACTCACTAAAACAGGGTTTATTCACAGCTAATATAGCATTATTCCCATTCTTTTATTAAACAATAAAATCTATATTAAAGAATAAATTACTATTTTCCCAGGCACAGCTATAAAAAGCTTTAGACAATCCCAAGCATTTTTGAGTAACCTAGAAGTTAAACTTCTTTCAGAATTGAAGAAATTGAAGCCTGGAACAGGGAGAGATCCATCCAAGTTCCCATGGCTAATTAGTGGTCAACTTGGATTGGAAACCCAGTCTAGCACCACTTCCGGTCTCTTCTCACTCCTGTGATTGCCTGTAGGACTTCTCAGATAATTCAACTGCTGATTTGATCTTCAAAGTTTTTATGGAATGTTGAAAAGTCAACTATTCATTCCTTCCATTACTGTACACTGATGTTATCACGATCTTTCTCAAAAGAGAAACAGGAACAAATAAACATCAAAAGCCATTATGTGCCATAAATATGGAGAAAAGTACAAACCATATACCTTGAGAAATGTGTAGTGACTAGATGATAGGGTGATAAGCACTGTAGAAGTAGATGACAGATCCAGAGACTGAAAGATAAAATTCGCCCACTATTACATTTTCAATACATAATACTTAACTCCTCAAAGGTTTCTGTGCACATAAGCAAAAGAACCATCAGCTTAAGGGCATCTATGAATTTTTAGTAGTCTAGGCAAATATTTCAGTTCAAAAATACACGTCAAGTACTGTCCTACAAAGATGTAAAATATTTTAAATTGCTTGAGAGAAGATGTTTCACACAAGACAACATAACGTTATTATAATCATTTGCTTATGTGCCATATTCTTTTGATTATTAGTGTATAAAAGCACACAATCATCTGCAAAAGACAGAAATAATATGGACCTGGTCTAATGCAATAGCTGTCTTTCAGAAAATTCATGAATGAATCCATTTTTTTTGTAAATCATAATCTTATTTTGAAATGCATTGCAAGCTTTCTATTTAAGGGAACTCTGCAGTAACTCTTACAAAGAATAATTCAAAATAATCACTCTATGTTATCTAGGGAACAGCCAAAGAGAGAAGCTGACTAGGTATCTGAGGCAGGCCCACTCAAGAGCCAGCACTATGATGCAGTAAGCATGCTAAGGCTTTCATCCTTATTTGGAAAGTCTGGGCCAGTTCTCCATCCTGGCGACACTTCATAATCATTTGGACAGCTTGTAAAAAACAAAACAAAAAAAAAACAAACAAACAGCCGAAAAGAAACACAGGTCCCAGCTCTCATCCCAGAAATTAAATCAAAACATCTGGGCATCATTATTGATAATACTAAAAAGAGCAGTTCCACTGGAGGCGGCTACCAAAACCTGAAAACAGTGGGTTCAAGAGAAAACTTGAAGAAGAGAATTAGAGATAAAATACATACAAGCAACTCTTTCAAGGAGTTTTGGTCTACAGGGAATAAATGAAGTAATCATTAGAAGTAGATTCACAGACAAGAAAAGTTTTTATTTGGTTGATTTCTGCTTTCATTTGTTTTCCAAGGTGAGAAATACTGTAACACATTTGTGCGTTGACAGGTATGATCCCACAGAAGTTTATATCATCAGAGAAAGAAATGACAAGTGCTGGCCTTGACTAAGCAAGAGGAAATGGGATGCAGTGCACGAGGGAAGGAGCTGGACTTACAGTAGAGCAGGACTGTTCATCCCTAGGAGAGGAGGAAAGGCAGATTGTGTGGACACAGATACAGGGAGAGGGGGAGCTCTGGTGGAGGAAGCACACGGAAGTTCCCTCTAACAGCTTCTATTTTCCCAGTGAAAAAAGAAATAAGTCATCAAGTGAGAGTGAGAAATGGGGCTAAGATATTGCTGATCTGGAGACAGGGCAGATGTAAAATAATCGCACAATTAGATGGGTATAATGCCTAGAGAAATGTCACCACACTGGTCTGTTGTACCAGAAAATCAATGCCATTCAAAAATAAAATGCATTAATCTCACATGCTTTGATCTTAGTGAGTCCATGTTGGGCCCTATTGACCATCACTTCCTCTTATAGAAGTGTAAAACCACCCTTCTTTAGTTCATTCCAGTCTTCCCAGAGATTAATAAAGCTTGCCACTTTCTAGTTTGCAAAATATTTCTTCCCTGTTTCGAAACTTAAAAAGGTATTTGCTTATCTCCAGTTTGCCAATTCTTAGTCTCCAGAATTCCTTAACAATAAAATCACTGAAAATTGCTCAGGAATCTCATTTTTGAGCAGTCTCAAGACCCCTCAGTATAATTCCACTGAATCAATACATGTCAACTCATTTAAAAGTACTAGGAGCTCCATCTCTCCACCCAGAACATAATTCAGCATGGTGAGAAATCCCTAACCTAATTGCACTGACTTCTATTCTATTCTCTCAGCTTGGCCCATTTCACATCCAGTAAGTTCTGTATACGCATTCTGTATATTTCTAAACTCTTAAATTATCTGACAGTCTACAAGCACTTTAAGTACTTTCAAAGATTAATTTAGATGAATGTACTCTTATCAAATGAGTGAAAGACTGGAGATGACATTTGAACTTCTGGAAAACTATAAGGATTTTAGAGACTTGGGAACCACTTATGCTCAGCAGAAAAAAGAAAATCATGTTATTGTTTTCCTCTAATCATAATGTCCCATCCTTAGTTCAGGCTTCTTTTTTTCAGCTCTGGATTTACTTTATTAAACTCCCCAAAATTCCCCTCAGTCCCAGTCTCTTTCATCCTCCAATTTATCTGAATATTACTTCCGAAGATCAACTTTCAAACAGTATTGTTTTCTCGATCTCATGGTGATGTGGTAAGCACAGAGCATTTGATTCCCCACAGTGAAAGTACTGCTCTGGGTTATGGGTTAGTTAATTCTGCTCTTTAGAGTATAATTGTCCTTATCTATAATGTAAGGATAATAAGAGAATTACATGCAGTAATAAAAATAGCTGCCTGGCTTCCCTGGTGGCGCAGTGGTTGAGAGTCCGCCTGCCGATGCAGGGGACACGGGTTCGTGCCCCGGTCCGGGAGGATCCCACATGCTGCAGAACGGCTGTGCCCGTGAGCCATGGTCGCTGAGCCTGCACGTCCGGAGCCTGTGCTCCGCAACGGGAGAGGCCACAACAGTGAGAGGCCCTCGTACCGCAAAAAAAAAATAAAAATAAAAATAGCTGCCTTTCCCAATGCTTAGAACATAGTAAGTGCTCAATAAATACATGTTCTGCTCCTTTCTTTCTCTCTCCTTTTCTCAGATGGCCCCACTTTTCCAATAAGACTAAGTCCAAAGTAAAAAAAAAAAAAAAAAAGACTAAGTCCGAAGTAACATTTTTTTCTGGTAAAGGCAGACAATGATCTCTATCATTTTCCTTCTTGACTACTTCTCAAATTCTACTCAGTTCAGAGTGTACTTTACTTGTTCATATCATACACTAACTTTTTAAGTTATTTTATATGTTAAAATATCATTAATTCCCAGATAAAGAGACAGAGATAGGTAAAAAAGAAAAAAAAAAAAAGATACAAAGAGACAAATTGATAGAGATAGGTCTAGGTATGTTTATGTTCAGATAAAGATATGGATTTGGTTTTTATATATGTACGATTTTTTTAAATAACCAATTTTTTTATATACACAATTTTACATATATACAATTTTATCTTAGGTATAGCAGCTCAGTATAGAGGTAAGGAAGCAAAGTCTGTTAAGCCAGACAGGTAAACCCTCAAGCCCTCATTCAGGAGCTGACTCAACATATAGTTGTAAAAATGTAGCTTAAATTCTCTAAGCTTCCCTTCTCTTTTCCTGTGAAATAACTTCTTCACTGCAGAGTTGCTATATTCAAGAAGGACAATATTGGTAAAATCCTGGCACATAGTAGGGTCCCATTGAGTTACTGTTATTTTTGTTATTATTATTTTCAGAAGTCTTACTTTTTCTGCTGTGCCATGCATTTTTAATAGCAACAATAAATAAATGCCTGCCGAGTTGGATTTTGTTATGATTCGATCTTGTTAATAGCAATGAGTAAATTGGCAGGGTTGATGTTTTGAAATTTTAAAAGATGCCATCTTTTGACTGAATCTTATAACATCCGCGGTAAGGCTGCAAAAAAGATTTTCCAATGGATAAGATTTTTTTGACTTGCACGTCAAATGAATTAGATGTGTGAGATTATATTGCTGAAGCAGTCCATTTGTAAGCACATGTGGAGTTTTTCGCTGTGGTGACCCAACATACAAGTTGGTAATAAAGGTAGGGGTACATCTACAAATCAAGTCTAGCTTCTGGTACACAGTTCTTCATTTTATATTTTCTCTTCTCTCTCTCCTCCTCCTCTCTCCCCATATATATCTCTATTCAATATATACATTTTACTATTGCTCTTTGGATAATCAAACTTACCTTGAAAGATTTTACTGTTGACTTCTCTATATTTTCTCCATTTTTCTAAATGCCTGGTAGAACAGAGTCTAATGAAAATTGAGCAATTTCTTGTCATTATATCTTCTATTTTCCTTTTCATCAATAATACTTTTGGTAAAACAAACAAGTAATAAGAATATATCTATCTAGTTCATGTCACTGAAGCTGACTATGAAGGAATTTCCAGGCCAGAAAAACAAAACACATATTATTGGCTTGACAGTTAGAGAGACTAGAAAAATCAAAAGCTGCACTAGATCTAGAAGAATTATCTCCAAATTGATTCCTGAAAGTAAATCAATTTCCTAGCCTTTTTCCATGTTGGCAAGTTAATGGAAAGAAATAGGCTTATTTATTTATTTGAGTGATATTCAACCTAATAACATTTCAGTGAGTGAATAAAGAAAACTAAACAAAAAAATCCAGTGTGATTTAAAGGAAGTAGTTAAATTTTTGAAAAGGTGTTTTTTTTCCCTCTTCAGGAGAATGCTTATATTCTCAATATTGATTAAGGATTGTTTTCACATGTACCTCATTTGATTTCTATTTCATAATATTTTGGATCGATAAATATATTTCACCTGGAATTGTAGGAACTGGGGGTGCACAGCTGTCACTTTTTTAATTTAAATATTTGAGCTTTTCTTTAATTCACCTAAAAAAGCAACTTCATGCAATGCAAAAAAAATCCGGACTTTGTATAATGTATATAATCCAGAATGCACAATCTTTAGCTCTCTGACCCTGGGAAAGATATTTGACATCCATAAATCTTAATTTTCACATGAATAAAATGGGAATAATAATAATACCCACCTTGCTGATTATTGTAAGATTTAAAATATACGAATTTCATGAAAAACCCCTGATAAACATTCTTGTAAGAATGGACTGGTACTTCCCTGGTCGTCCAGTGGTTAAGAATCCGTCTTGCAATGCAGGGGACGCCAGTTCAATCGCTGGTCAGGGAACTAAGATCCCACATGCCGCGGGGCAACTAAGCCTGCGCGCCGACTAAGCCCGTGCCACAACTAGCCACAACTAGAGAGACCATGTGCGGCAACTACAGAGCCCACACGCTCTGGAGCCCGCACGCTACAACTAGAGAGAAGCCCGTGCACCGCAACAATGACCCTGCGCACCGCAACGAAAGATCTTGCGTGCTGCAACTACGACCTGACGCAGCCAAAAGATAAATAAAATAAAATTAAAAAAAAAGAACAGACCATGAGTGTAGCTCTTAAACTCCCCAGTATAGTGCACATTACTTGTTTTTCTTTGTGTGTGTGTGCATGAGTATTTTCAAAACATATATTTCTAAAAGTTTTTGAAAGTTTTTAATACTTTCCCAATAAGAGCTATGAAAAAGGGACTCATAAATAGGTTTGCCTTTGAATAAAAAGTTACCATTTTTCTGAGCCATGAAAATTCTGATGAAGCACTGACATATATAGGAAGAAATAGCAACTCTAAAAATAATGATAATGACAAACATGGGTTTGCTATGTCCAAGTGCTTCATATGTATTATACCGTAAATTCTAGACGCCTATCAGGGGATTGCTGTTTAAAAAAAAAGAAAAAGAAAAACAGTTCTTAAAAATCTGAAGCTAGGGGGCTTCCCTGGTGGCGCAATGGTTGAGAGTCCGCCTGCCGATGCAGGGGACACGGGTTCGTGCCCCGGTCCGGGAAGATACCACATGCCGTGGAGCGGCTGGGCCCGTGGGCCATGGCCGCTGAGCCTGCGCGTCCGGAGCCTGTGCTCCGCAACGGGAGAGGCCACAACAGTGAGAGGCCCGCGTACCGCAAAAAAAAGAAAAAAAAAAAAAATCTGAAGCTAACATGGATTATAAAATGTGCTCAATGCCCTCTAGCTATAGATTAGCATATCTGGTACTTAAACTCAAACTCCAAACTCCAGGACTGGCTCTTGACCACCATGCTGCCAGTATCTACTTGGGGTAGGTATAAATAACTCCAAAGAAATACTTCAGGTCGGCACAGCAAAAAGAAAAAAGAGGAGAGCTCTTCTTATATAAACCTCTACAGAAAACACTATAATTTACACCTATTTCCAGATTTTTTTCTATTTATCATACAATTAATTATAAGTCCATTCCAGCACATACCTCTTCAACCAAAGTTTTCTGCCATGAATGCCCTGTGTGACCTCAGAACCAAAGAAGATATCAGACACCAATAAATATTTGATGAGGAAAATTGGGGAAGGGGTATAAATTTTCAAATCCAATCTTTAACATGAAACTATTCCTTAAAGTTTTAAATTGCCCGCTACAGAGAGATGGAGTTCTATAAATTAAAATATCAAAAAGTAAAATATATTCTTAAAGTATGGTTGAGTTCAAAGGCTGCTTCAAACTCAATAGCCTGGGAAACAAATATAGATATGCTGATTTAATATGAATCAGCACACCCATTATCAGCAAAACAAAATAAAATACATTTTATTTTTAGTAGATAAAAAAATTAACAAATTTTTCTTTATAGAATTAAAGGCAGAAGAAGCTTGAAAAGAAATAAGCTGTGGGCACTTTGTTGCAGGGTAAAGTGGTATGCCTGCTAGGGAAGTGAAACTTTTTATTTTGAACAACTCTAAACTCACAAATCATGGATATTTAAGTGACATCCAGATAATATTTGAGCCTGTCTAGTTGAGCGTGCCAATCAGTAAATTGTGTATGTAGTGGACAATTAGGTGAGCATAATTGGAGTCTGTGCTTGCAATCTAGATTTACATCTTAATCATCGTGTACGTCATTGGGAATGGTTTACACACACATATAAATTGTAGAGGTTTCATGTATTTTTACACTTTCAGGGTCTATTTCTGGCACAGATAAATAATTCCCTTGTATATTTTTCCTTTGAAGTTAATCTTATTTTCTGTACTATTATATATGTCATACAAAACACTTAGGCTGTTGGACTATGCATTTATTGTTTGTCCATTTCTTTGGTTATATCTATATGCCCTGCATCAAATCTGGGAGCACTGTAGAGCGAAGAAGGAGATAAGTTTTCTGCCTTTTGAACATGCTGTCTGGCTTTTCTAATAGTATATTATACATTTCAAACATCTAGAACAAAAATTTTAAATTTAAAGAGAAACGGGGTAAAGAATAATATGATATATACTTTCATACTTTAACTCTCACTTCAACACAGTTCATCCTTCAATTCACACTTTGTATATCCATTTCCATTTGGGAGGTGGCCCACAGGGATCATTCAACATCAGGCTTACAGAAGAGGAAACTGAGGTTCCATAAGGCTATGTGTTTTTCAAAAGCCACTGCATTCCCACAGATCATGTGCTCTGTTTATACATAAGAAAGACCAGACGTATCAAGGATTTCAACTCAGCCCTTCACAAGCTTCAGCCTGACTTCCTCTTCTCTCGGCTGAACATTTCTATTTGGATTCCTCTTTCTTCCTATACCCATTCCCCTTTCTGACTTCTCCGTGCCATTCCTGAGTCAGGCACTCAGAAATGACTCTTCCCTTTGACATATTCATCTGATCATCAACAAGTCCTTTCCATTAATTCTTCATTTCATTTTCCCTCTTTTTGCATCATCGCTTTCCATCCATCATATCTGGCCCTTTGAACATCACATCAGATTTACTGCAAAAGTAACCCATTAGTCTTGTCGCCTCAAGTCCCCACTTCTGATATCCACCACACACCGTACCATATGATTCATTGAAAACTCTACCTTTATTACATACTTGCATCTGTTCATTGCTTAATATATAAAAACAAAACCATAACAAATGATAGCATCGCGGTCTAATATGGTACCAGGTGCTGTGCTAAGTGTGTTACATTAATTACCTCATATGAGCTTTACAGTAATCAGATGGGGATGTATTCTGGTTAATTCCGTTTTATAGATGGAGACATTAAAGTTTTGAGACACTCATTAATTTGCCTATGGTCACATCATTAGTGGATCAAGTACTGACACACAAGAAATGTAATTCTAGAGCTCAAACTATTAACTGCTACAATAAACATATGCAGGGATGTTTCCTGTGAACCTCAAGTGACAGAAGAGAAAGCGATTTGGAAGTGACAGGGTAAGAGGTGGGGACAGCATGAAAAGGCATCTTTAATCCTCCAGAATTTATATTTCCAAGAGAAGTAACTCAGAGAATCATGAGTTGCTTTCTTTAAATATTTTCTGTCTTTTGCTTTTGTATTTCTTTTTATTTAAATAGTCAATGGCTCCTAATATCTGGAATAGTGGAAGCAGGGTAATGGGTTTCCAAAGGAACAGCAGTTTGGCTTGTGAAAAATTTAAAGAAATGTTGTAACTAATAAATGGAACCATCACAGCACAAAAGAAAAACATGCCAGTTTGGGGGCTTCCCTGGTGGAGCAGTGGTTGAGGGTCCGCCTGCCGATGCAGGGGACGCGGGTTCGTGCCTCGGTCCGGGAGGATCCCACATGCTGTGGAGCGGCTGGGCCCGTGAGCCGTGGCCCCTGAGCCTGCACGTCCGGAGCCTGAGCTCTGCAACGGGAGAGGCCACAACAGTGAGAGGCCCGCGTACCGCCAAAAAAAAAAAAAAAACAACAACAAAAAAATACCAGTTTGTTTTCTCTTCTGCAAAGAGACATTCAAATAGAATGAAACAGACGTTCAATGGCTTTCCTTCTTGAATTTTTTTGGTACACTACATGGGGAGATCAGTCAAGGAAGGGTCATAATTACTTTTAATTATGGGCAGAAGAATAGATGTAAAAATTGCATTTCGAAATTCTATTTGGAGCTGTAATTTGTGTCAAAGCCAAATCCCATCACACAGACTGAAAGACTTCGGGTACTCCAAAGGAAAAGTAAAAAGAGTATGTAGGAATGTTTTAGTTTTATGTTATATGTATTTGAAACCAGTCAAGAAATCTGAACCCTTTTCGTGTGGAATGAGACGAGACGTCGGAATTCTGAAAACATCCCTCTACCCTCTCCACAGCTCATTCATCAAGACACTGGGAGGCTTGGTGATTAATGCTGGAGTCCTGAAGCTCCCCTTGTTAGACTTCCTTGACCGTAAGCATCAGAAATCCATGCTGGTTAACTTCGAAAGAGAATTTATTAGAGCAATCTTGGGAAGTTCAAAATGGCAAAGAGGGCTCGAGCCAGGCTTCGAGTCAGCTCAGCATCGGGTCAGCAACCAGCCAGCTTTGGGCACTGAGGCTGCAGGACCACCTTGACCTTCACTTCAGGACACTGCATAGGAGCATGTGAACTCTGACTATCTTTTACATTCTTGTAACATTTGGCTCTAGATTTACAGCTCTCCCTCTGCTCCCCCCAAAAAGATGATAGGTTTGGTCTGGGAAAATGCCCACCATTTGGCTAGAAAAATGCAGTGACCCTTATTCACAGCCCCAGCAGGACTGCAGACTGGAGAGAGGTCATTCTTCAGAAAGAAATCAGGGCACTATTTGGAAAGGGGAATGGTTGGTGGGCAGCAAAAAAACAAAAGGTGAGCTAATATAACAGAAATTGTTACAGAATTGCAAGCTTGTTCTTTTTGTAAACAAGAATTTAAGATTTTTTTCTCTGGAAAAGAGAGAACCATGGTACCTATTCATTATGGTTTTTCAAGTATTCATAGAATTATTAAGAGGCTGAACAGTTGTTCGCCATACTTGAATAGGAGTTGAACAGAGTTCAGCTAAATGAGCCCTGGTTCAGTTCAAGCTAAAATGTAACTAAGATTAGTTGCTCATCAGGAAAACTTCCAGTGTGATAAAGGGGATAAAACAATAGTGAGTGAGCTTAACCTTTTACCCACTGCATTTTTTTTTTAATAAACAGAATCCAAGATCTTAAAGGTACATTGGAGATTATCTAAGACAAACTCTTCATGTCACAGGTTAGGAAACTGTGATCCAGAGAATTAAGTGACTTACCCAAGGTCACACAGCTGTTCAATATCAAAACCAAATCTGCTACCTAGCTTTTCTAATTCATAGTAATATCCACTGATCTCCACTCTTTTCTTGGACCACATGTGTCCTGGTTAATTTAGACACTTACTAATTAAAGATAATTTATTGTATTTATGTTTGATTTCATTATCTACAATCTTAGGATTGGGGATAACTTTATTTCCCCAACATGTAATTTTTAAACTTCAGTATTTCATCAAATCAAGCTGCCATTAATTGTAAGATGTACCACTAGGAAACCAAGCAAAATGCTGGCAATTCCACTGGGACACAATGCTTTCTTACTATTTCGGATTTTTATTTTATACTTAAAATAGTATAAAATATAATTAAATTGTATACCTAAAATAGCTCTTTTAGGTTCATTTACACATGGATTTCTTTATCATGCATTATTCTTGTTCATATGGTATAAGGAAAATATAAGCAAAATATACTTAATAGTAGCTTAAAAACTTTTGCACATGTAGAATCCAACTCTCCTGAACCACATTTCCTCTCAGAGTCACAGATACCATGTTATACAATATCAACCTCTATGCCATTAAGAGCATTGGTGATGCAGCATTTCTTCAAATTGTCCCCAACCTTTTCTTTCAAGCTGCTGACACCCACTCTGCACTCATACTTCTTTCTTAAATAGTCCTTACAGTTTTTGACTGAAACGTCAAGAGGTTGTCATTGTCCAGCTGTGCCACTGAGAATAACAATTAAGCTCACACATGCACACACGTTGACACCTTCCTTACAACTGCTACCTGGCCAACAGCAATCGTAAAACTCCATTGAATATAACACACATCCTAATTCCAGCTATGTTAAAATGTGAAAAAAGATGTGCACTCGGGGCTTCCCTGGTGGCGCGGTGGTTGAGAGTCTGCCTGCTAATGCAGGGGACACGGGTTCGAGCCCTGGTCTGGGAGGATCCCACATGCCGCGAAGCAACTAGGCCCGTGAGCCACAACTGCTGAGCCTGCATGTCTGGAGCCTGTGCTCCGCAACAAGAGAGGCCGCGATAGTGAGAGGCCCGCGCACCGCCATGAAGAGTGGCCCCCGCTTGCCACAACTAGAGAAAGCCCTCGCACAGAAACGAAGACCGAACACAGCAAAAATTAATTAATTAATTAATAAAAACTCCTTACCCCAACATTAAAAAAAAAAAAGTAGAAAAGATGTGCACTCGAACCAAGTAAATGTAGTAATTTAGTAATTTTTTTCTGTATTTTAGCCCTTAAAATGAATATGAAGAAATAGCTTTCATTTCACTATAAAATTTGCTAAGCCTTCATATGCAACTACTTATCAGCAAACGATGTATTATTATGCAAGTAGAGGAAGCTTTCTCTGGTTATTTCTAACTGACATTTATGGGGACAGTGGACAGGTATCTGTACTATTCTTATTCCCCAGGCTGTGCCACAGGAGATGATGTTACACCTACACCAGCCTCCATTTAATTCGATCAAAAAGTTGATTTTCCATTTTCTGATAAATTTAGATTTTTAAAAAATTTAATAAGTCTCTGCTTCCTTTTTTTAGCTCAAAATCTTCTTCATGGGGTCATATTGAGAAATTAGCATTTTCTGAGAGAGTAAACTTAATTACTTGAAACACACTCAAAAAAAAATTTTAACCCACAATGCTGAGGATAGTTCTGCTAGCTTTCTAAGAAAAGCATAGCATTGTTGTTCATCCTGTGGTCCATGGAGCTGCGGCAGCAGCATCACCTGGGAGCTTGTTAGAAATGCAGACCCTAACTCACCCCAGACCTAAAGAACCAGAATCTTCATTTTACCAGGATCCCCAGGGAGACACAGGCACATTAAAGTTCGAAAAGCACAGGCCTATAAGATGGGCTGCTCGAAGCTGAGTACACATTCCCCAGAAACTTGGGTTGCTGTAACTTTTTTATTGTCACAGCTGACATAACTAGCTATTACGCTCCCAAGGCATTTCCAGTCTGACTGCTAGTTCCTAGCAGAGTTTCGATCTTCAGAGATAAATAAAGGAAAGAAAAGGAAGGATTGGGTGGTGAAGGGCACAAATCTATTACCAAGGTGACTGACTCATTAAGGAGTGGCACAGTAAAGACGTGGCAGCTCAGGGCTGGAGGAAAAACTCTCTTAGCTCAGTCATCCATTCTATTTCACCAATATCATCCAGTACTTTCTACATGCCTCACACTTAATCTTTCTACCTACCTAAAACTCATCTTCTCACGCTTCCTCTGCTCTCCTTATGAAATCTGGTGTGACTGTCTAAACCAAGGATTCTTTAACAGGAGACAGGAGTTCAGGGATAATTTTTGGGGAGCCTATAAACCTAAGATGATATGTTTTAAAAATGGGGTATTGGGCATATGTTCATTTTCATCAGGAAGAAAATACCATTGTCTTATCAGAATTTCAAAAGGGATTCCAATCAATCAATCAACAGCTAAGAACCACTAACACTCTATATAATTCCTATCCACCATCTATTTTAGTCATTGATATCAACTTATTAGTAGCAAAAATCATCCTATTCCATTTGGGAATGGGCTCATTATGAGGCAACTTTTATGCTGTCATATACCTGTTTTCCAAAAAGACAAACAGAAAAAATCACCGAGACAGGAAAAGTTCATCTCAGTTAAATATGAAGACCTCGATTAACTGATCATGGTGGCATCTCTTCCCATTTTGCCATCCTCCTTTCCTTCATTCTCTACATCTGTCATCTTTCCTTCTTAAAGGATCATTGTTGCTATTCCTCCCACAGGGTCAGCTCCCCTGTGATCTTCCGGAAGTGTGTCATCGATGTGAAAAGCTATATTGTTCTACAGCCTGTCCTTCCCACTTTGTCTCTACTTTAAAATCTCATTCAGGAAACAGCAAAGAAAGGTCAGGACTGGCCTTGGCTGGCTATTACAAGGTGCACCATTCCCTCATCCTTAGCCCAAGATCCCACAAAAGGGGTGGCATCCTTTAATGCTCTTGAAATCATCAAGAGAAATCAAGGAAACCACTTCCAATCCTGTCTTTATAACCAGAAGCCCATTGACCAGTGTAGGTAAAGGGATAGCACATCAAGGGGGTATGGCATTTAGAAAGTATGATTTGATCCATACAGCCGAGTGATCATGGCAAGCTCAAATCCCATGAGCTGGAGAATAAATCTATAGTACTATCAGCTCTGAAATATCTCATTCATCAAGCACAGGTAAAAAATCACCTCTAGGTCTTCCCTGGTGGCACAGTGGTTGAGAGTCCGCCTGCCAATGCAGGGGACACGGGTTCGTGCCCCGGTACGGGAAGATCCCATATGCCGCGGAGCGGCTGGGCCCGTGAGCCGTGGCCGCTGAGCCTGCGCGTCCGGAGCCTGTGCTCCGCAACGGGAGAGGCCACAACAGTGAGAGGCCCGCGTACCGCAAAAAAGAAAAAAAGAGAAAAAAAAATGCTACAGCCACTTTAGAAGACAGTTCGGCAGTTTCTTACAAAACTGAACATACTCCTAGAATCCAACAGTCATGCTCCTTGGTTTTTATCCGAAAGAGTTAAAAACTTATATCCGCACAAAAATGCACATGTCTGTTTATAGCAGCTTTGTTTATAATTGCCAAAACTTGGGAACAACCAAGATGTCCTTCAGTAGGTAAATGGATAAATAAACTATGATCTAACCAGACAATGGAATATTATTCAGTGCTTAAAAAAAGAAGCTCTTAAGCCATGAAAAGACATAGAGGAAACTTAAATGCATATCACTGGGGCTTCAGGGAAGATGGCGGAAGAGTAAGACGCGGAGATCACCTTCCTCCCCACAGATACACCAGAAATACATCTACACGTGGAACAACTCCTACAGAACACCTACTGAACGCTGGCAGAAGACCTCAGACCTCCCAAAACGCAAGAAATTCCCCACGTACCTGGAAGGGATTAAGAGTGCTGCTTAAAGGAGCTCCAGAGACGGGCGCGAGCCGCGGCTAAAAGCGCGGACCCCAGAGACGGGCATAAGACGCTAAGGCTTGTTGCTGCCGCCACCAAGAAGCCTGTGTGCGAGTACAGGTCACTGTTCACACCCCCCTTCCAGGAAGCCTGTGCAGCCCGCCACTGCCAGTGTCCCGGGATCCAGGGACAACTTCCCCGGGAGAACGCACAGCGCACCTCAGGCTGGTGCAACGTCACGCCGGCCTCTGCCGCTGCAGGCTTGCCCCGCACTCCGTGCCCCTCCCTCCCCCGCGGCCTGCGTGAGCCAGAGCTTCCGAAGCAGCTGCTCCTTTAACCCCGTCCTGTCTGAGCGAAGAACAGACGCCCTCTGGCGACCTACACGCAGAGGCGGGGTCAAATCCAAAGCTGAGCTCCAGGAGCTGTGAGAACAAAGAAGAGAAAAGGAAATCTCTCCCAGCAGACTCAGAAGCAGCGGATTAAAGCTCCACAATCAACTTGACGTACCCTGCATCTGTGGAATACATGAATAGACAATGAATCATCCCAAATTGAGGAGGTCGACTTTGAGAGCAAGATTTATGATTTTTTTCCCCTTTTCCTCTTTTTGTGAATCTGTATGTGTATGCTTCTGTGTGAGATTTTGTCTGTATAGCTTTGCTTCCACCATTTGTCCTAGGGTTCTATCCGTCTGTTTTTGTTTTTTTAATTTTTTTCTTAATAATTATTTTTTATTTTAATAAATTTATTTAATTTTATCTTACTTTATTTTATTTTACTTTATCTTCTTTCTTTCTTTTTTTCCTTCCTTCCCTCCTTCCTTCCATCCTCCTTCCCTCCCTCCCTGTCTCCCTCCCTCCCTCCCTCCTTTCTTTCTTTCTACTTCTACTAATTCTTTCTTTCTTCTTTTTCTCCCTTTTATTCTGAGCCGTGTGGATGAAAGGCTCTTGGTGCTTCAGCCAGGAGTCAGTGCTGTGCCTCTGAGGTGGGAGAGCCAATTTCAGGACACTGGTCCACAAGAGACCTCCCAGCTCCACATAATATCAAATGGTGAAATTCTCCCAGAGATCTCCATCTCAACACCAGCAGCCGGCTTCACTCAACAACCAGCAAGCTACAGTGCTGGACACCCTATGCCAAACAACTAGCAAGACAGGAACACAACCGCACCCATTAGCAGAGAGGCTGCCTAAAATCATAATAAGTCCACAGACACCCCAAAACACACCAAAAGACTTGGACTTGCCCACCAGAAAGACAAAATCCAGCCTCATCCACCAGAACACAGGCACTAGTCCCCTCCACCAGGAAGCCTACACAACCCACGGAACCAACCTTAGCCACTGGGGACAGACACCAAAAACAACGGGAACTACAAACCTGCAGCCTGCAAAAAGGAGACGCCAAACCAGTAAGATAAGCAAAATGAGAAGACAGAGAAACACACAGCAGTTGAAGGAGCAAGGTAAAAATCCACCAGACCTAACAAATGAAGAGGAAATAGGCAGTCTACCTGAAAAAGAATTCAGAATAATGATAGTAAAGATGATCCAAAATCTTGGAAATAGAATAGAGAAAATGCAAGAAACATTTAACAAGGACCTACAAGAACTAAATATGAAACAAGCAACGATGAACAGCACAATAAATGAAATTAAAAATACTCTATATGGGGTCAATAGCAGAATAACTGAGGCAGAAGAACGGATAAGTGACCTGGAAGATAAAAGAGTGGAAATAACTACTGCAGAGCAGAATAAAGAAAAAAGAATGAAAAGAACTGAGGACAGTTTCAGAGACCTCTGGGACAACATTAAACTCACCAACATTCGAATTATAGAGGTTCCAGAAGAAGAAGAGAAAAAGAAAGGGACTGAGAAAATATTTGAAGAGATTATAGTTGAAAACTTCCCTAATATGGGAAAGGAAATAGTTAATCAAGTCCAGGAAGCACATAGAGTCCCATACAGGATAAATACAAGGAGAAATACGCCAAGACACATATTAATCAAGATGTCAAAAATTAAATACAAAGAAAACATATTAAAAGCAGCAAGGGAAAAACAACAAATAACACACAAGGGAATCCCCATAAGGTTAACAGCTGATCTTTCAGCAGAAACTCTGCAAGCCAGAGGGACTGGCAGGACATATTTAAAGTGATGAAGGAGGAAAATCTGCAACCAAGATTACTCTACCCAGCAAGGATCTCATTCAGATTTGATGGAGAAATTAAAACCTTTACAAACAAGCAAAAGCTGAGAGAGTTCAGCACCACCAAACCAGCTTTACAACAAATGCTAAAGGAACTTCTCTAAGCAAGAAACACAAGAGAAGGAAAAGACCTACAATAACAAACCCAAAACAATTAAGAAAATGGGAATAGGAACATAAATATCGATAATTACCTTAAATGTAAATGGACTAAATGCTCCCACCAAAAGATACAGATTGGCTGAATGGATACAAAAACAAGACCCATATATATGCTGTCTACAAGAGACCCACTTCAGACCTAGAGACACATACAAACTGAAAGTAAGGGGATGGAAAAAGGTATTCCATGCCAATGGAAACCAAAAGAAAGCTGGAGTAGCAATTCTCATATCAGACAAAATAGACTTTAAAATAAAGACTATTACAAGAGACAAAGAATAACACTACATAATGATCAAGGGATCAATCCAAGAAGAAGATATAACAATGGTAAATATTTATGCACCCAACATAGGACACCTCAATACATAAGGCAGATACTAACAGCCATAAAAGGGGAAATCAACATTAACACATTCATAGTAGGGGACTTTAACATCCCACTTTCACCAATGGACAGATCATCCAAAATGAAAATAAATAAGGAAACACAAGCTTTAAATGATACATTAAACAAGATGGACTTAATTGATATTTATAGGACATTCCATCCAAGAACAACAGAAAACACATTTTTCTCAAGTGCTCATGCAACATTCTCCAGGATAGATCATATCTTGGGTCACAAATCAAGCCTTGGTAAATTTAAGGAAATTGAAATTGTATCAAGTATCTTTTCCGACCACAATGCTATGAGACTAGATATCAATTACAGGAAAAGATCTGTAAAAAATACAAACACATGGAGGCTAAACAATACACTACTTAATAACGAAGTGATCACTGAATAAATCAAAGAAGAAAACAAAAAATACCTAGAAACAAATGACAATGGGGACACGACGACCAAAACCTATGGATGCAGCAAAAGCAGTTCTAAGAGGGAAGTTTATAGCAATACAATCCTACCTTAAGAAACAGGAAACATCTCAAATAAACAACCTAACTTTGCACCTAAAGCAATTAGAGAAAGAAGAACAAAAAAACCCCAAAGTTAGCAGAAGGAAAGAAATCATAAAGATCAGATAAGAAATAAATGAAAAAGAAATGAAGGAAACAATAGCAAAGATCAATAAAACTAAAAGCTGCTTCTTTGAGAAGATAAACAAAATTGATAAATCACTAGCCAGACTCATCAAGAAAATAAAGGAGAAGACTCAAATCAATAGAATTAGAAATGAAAAAGGAGAAGTAACAACTGACACTGCAAAAATACAAAAGATCATGAGAGAGTACTACAAGCAACTCCATGCCAATAAAATGGACAACCTGGAAGAAATGGACAAATTCTTAGAAATGCACAATCTGCCAAGACTGAATCAGGAAGAAATAGAAAATATGAACAGACCAATCACAAGCACTGAAATTGAAACTGTGATTAAAAATCTTCCAACAAACAAAAGCCCAGGACCAGATGGCTTCACAGGCGAATTCTAGCAAACATTTAGAGAAGAGCTAACACCTACCCTTCTCAAACTCTTCCAAAATATAGCAGAGAGAGGAACACACACAAACTCATTCTACGAAGCCACCATCACCCTGATACCAAAACCAGATAAGGATGTCACAAAGAAAGAAAACTACAGGCCAATGTCACTGATGAACATAGATGCAAAAATCTTCAACAAAATACTAGCAAACAGAATCCAACAGCACATTAAAAGGATCATACACCATGATCAAGTGGGGTTTATTCCAGGAATGCAAGGATTCTTCAATATATGCAAATCAATCAACGTGATACACCATAGTAGCAAATTGAAGGAGAAAAACCATATGATCATCTCAATAGATGCAGAGAAAGCTTTTGACAAAATTCAACACCCATTTATGATAAAAACCCTACAGAAAGTAGGCATAGAGGGAACTTTCCTCAACAAAATAAAGGCCATATATGACAAACCCACAGCCAACATCATCCTCAATGGTGAAAAACTGAAAGCATTTTCACGAAGATCAGGAACAAGACAAGGATGTCCACTCTCACTGCTCTTATTCAACATAGTTTTGGAAGTTTTAACCACAGCAAGCAGAGAAGAAAAGGAAATAAAAGGATTTCAAATCGGAAAAGAAGAAGTAAAGCTGTCACTGTTTGCAGATGACATGATACTATACATAGAGAATCCTAAAGATGCTACCAGAAAACTACTAGAGCTAATCAATGAATTTGGGAAAGTGGCAGGATACAAAATGAATGCACAGAAATCTCTGACATTCCTATACACTAATGATGAAAAATCTGAAAGTGGAATCAAGAAAACACTCCCATTTACCATTGCAACAAAAAGAATAAAATATCTAGGAATAAACCTACCTAAGGAGACAAAAGACCTGTATGCAGAAAATTATAAGACACTGATGAAAGAAATTAAAGATGATACAAATAGATGGAGAGATATACCATGTTCTTGGATTGGAAGGATCAACATTGTGAAAATGACTTTACTACCCAAAACAATTTACAGATTCAATGCAATCCCTATCAAACTACTACTGGCATTTTTCACAGAACTAGAAAAAAAAAGTTCACAATTTGTATGGAAACACAAAAGACCCCGAATAGCCAAAGCAATCTGGAGAATGAAAAACAGAGCTGGAATAATCAGGCTCCCTGACTTCAGACTATACTACAAAGCTACAGTAATCAAGACAGTATGGTACTGGCACAAAAACAGAAAGATAGATCAATGGAACAGGATAGAAAGCCCAGAGATAAACCCATGCACATATGGTCACCTTATCTTTGATAAAGGAGGCAGGAATGTACAGTGGAGAAAGGACAGCCTCTTCAATAAGTGGTGCTGGGAAAACTGGACACCTACATGTAAAAGTATGAGATTAGATCACTCCCTAACACCATACACAAAAATAAGCTCTAAATGGATTAAAGACCTAAATGTAAGGCCAGAAACTATCAAACTCTTAGAGGAAAACACAGGCAGAACACTCTATGACATAAATCACAGCAAGGTCCTTTTTGACCCACCTCCTAGAGAAATGGAAATAAAAACAAAAATAAACAAATGGGACCTAATGAAACTTCAAAGCTTTTGCACAGCCAAGGAAACCATAAACAAGACCAAGAGACAACCCTCAGAATGGGAGAAAATATTTGCAAATGAAGCAACTGACAAAGGATTAATCTCCAAAATTTATAAGCAGCTCATGCAGCTCAATAAAAAAAAAAAAAAACAAACAACCCAATTCAAAAATGGGTAGAAGACCTAAATAGACATTTCTCCAAAGAAGATGTACAGACTGCCAACAAACACATGAAAGAATGCTCAACATCATTAATCATTAGAGAAATGCAAATCAAAACTACAATGAGATATCATCTCACAGCAGTCAGAATGACCATCATCAAAAAATCTAGAAACAATAAATGCAGGAGAGAGTGTGGAGAAAAGGGAACACTCTTGCACTGCTGGTGGGAATGTGAATTGTTACAGCCACTATGGAGAACAGTATGGAGGTTCCTTTAAAAAAACTACAAATAGAACTAACATATGACCCAGCAATCCCACTACTGGGCATATACCCTGAGAAAACCATAATTCAAAAAGAGTCATGTACCAACATGTTCATTGCAGCTCTATTTACAATAGCCCGGAGATGGAAACAACCTAAGTGTCCATCATCGGATGAATGGATAAAGAAGATGTGGCACATATATACAATGGAATATTACTCAGCCATAAAAAGAAACAAAATTGAGCTATTTGTAATGAGGTGGATAGACCTAGAGTCTGTCATACAGAGTGAAGTAAGTCAGAAAGAGAGAGACAAATACTGTATGCTAACACATATTTATGGAATTTAAGGGAAAAAAAAATGTCATGAAGAACCTAGGGGTAAGACAGGAATAAAGACACAGACCTACTAGAGAATGGACTTGAGGATATGGGGAAGGGTAAGGGTAAGCTGTGACAAAGCGAGAGAGAGACATGGACATATATACACTACCAAACGTAAGGTAGATAGCTAGTGGGAAGCAGCCGCATAGTACAGGGAGATCAGCTTGGTGCTTTGTGACCGCCTGGAGGGGTGGGATAGGGAGGGTGGGAGGTAGGGAGATGCAAGAGGGAAGAGATATGGGAACATCTGTATATGTATAACTGATTTACTTTGTTAAAAAGTAGAAACTAACACACCATTGTAAAGCAATTATACTCCAATAAAGATGTAAAAAAAAATAGTGAAAAAAAAATGCATATCACTAAGTGAAAGAAGGCAATCTGTAAAGGATACATACCATATGATTCCAACTATATCATATTCTGGAAAAGGCAAGACTATGAAGATGATAAAAAGATCAGTGGTTGCCAGAGGTAAGGCGAGAGGGATGAAGAGGCAGAATACAGACAATTTTTAGGGAAGTGAAAATACTCTGTATGATATTATAATGATGAATATGTGTTATTATACATTTGCTCAAATCCATAGAAAGTACAAACCCAAGAGTGAGCCCTAAGGTAAATTGTGGACTTTGGGTGATTATGATGTGTCACTGTGGGTTCATCCTTGGTAAATACTTCTGGTGAGTGATGGTGGTAATGGGGTTGGCTATGCACTTGTGGAGACAGGGAGTATATGGGAAATCTCTGCACCTTTCTTTCATTTCCTAAAACTTCTCTCAAAATATAAAGGCTTAAAAAAACCTGAAAGTTAGGTGAACTGATCTCAAAAAGGACAGGTTGGTGTAGAGGTTGAAATCTTGAACTCTGGAATCAGAGAAACTTGGGTTCAAATTCAAACTCTGACACTCACCCCTTCCTGACCTTGATCAAATTACCCAACTACTCCAAGCCTCTGTTTCTTCATCTGCAAATGGGAATAATAATTGTTTTGACCTTAGGAGGTATATAAAATATGTAATATAATTCAAAATGTGGTCAGAATTCCAAGGGTATTTTTCAGTTTCTAATTATTGAAAAATATTTTTACCTACTCTGAGAACTGTTCTCCCTATTTGTGTTATTGTAAATATCAACTGAGATAATAGGTCAAAGTACTTCAAAAACTACACATTATTGTATTGGTATGAGGAAATATTATTCGTTTTATTTTACCCTTCTTACTTTTAGAAGAACTAAGTAAAAACAATCCCTATGATAATGCTTTCATTCTAAATATCAAACTAGGTGATAAATTTTTAAATTAAGAAAAAAAAAACCCTAGTTGTGGCAAAATTTGTTTATACAGAGGGGATTTAAGAGACTAGGTCTCTAAAAACGAATTGCTAAAAATCAGTACAAATATCAAAAATGACCATTAAAAAATCAGAATGAATAGTATAGTTAAATCACATTGACCCAAAACACTATTAATTGAGATGGAGCTCGTTTTCTATTTTCAGTAGCATTAAGATGAATCAGATTATTTTTTTAAGGTACATATATTAATCAGAGCTGCTAAACTACAGGTAAAACAGTGCCAAACCAAATGGACTTTATTGCAATTCTAGAAAATCTGAAATGATTAACAATGAGAGAAAATAGAGTTGAAGAAATGTCACATCTCATCATTTTTATCCCCTTTTTCCTAATAATCGAGTTTCTTTCTCCCATACTTCTTATACTTATCATTCATTTTTTTCCTCTTCAAGTCAATACACACTTTTAAAAAATGTCAGACTGTTTAGAAAACAACAAATCAAACCAAACACTCCTATGAAGTTGCATATTTCAATAAATCTCCATGACATTTGACTTGGAAATGCTTTATAACTGCTTCAATTACCTCTTCCATGATTGAAATTTTTTAAAACAATTCATTAAAACAGAATTTTTTCAAGACAATTAAAAATAAGTTCTTTGTTTCGTGCAATTTCATATTCTTGAAAGTCCTGATGATAAGACATGAGGAAAGGAGAATTAGTAAAAGTAAGTCCTACTTAAGTATTTTTTTTTAAACCACTAAGGTACCACTTCACAAAAATGATGTTGACCTGTCAGTTATACCTTCTTTTCTCTGTGGGTATGCCTCCATTTTGCAGGGGAGATATACATATTGGCATGTATTGAAATAGTCTGAATCAAATTATCATCTAGTTGAGATGGGGTTATAGCAAGAGGATGTCTCCATGACTCAAAATTCCACTGAGAGGAACTGCAGTGTCAAACTTGTGATATGGTGTCAAGATGAAATATGCTTTGAATTTTATTAATAGTAGGGAGCATATTTCACTGCTCATTCAAGTGTCATGCTAGAACTAGGTGAGTGTTGCCAATATAAGTGGATGGAGATCAACACTTTTCTGACACTCCTGCTACCAAGTGCCTATAAAATGTTTATACCTAAAATTGTGTCAAATTATGCTAATTGCGTACTGAAAAAACACTATAAGTTGAAGTATTCAAAAAGTATATTTCTTGGAATCTCATGGGGCTCTTCAAATTAGGCACTTGGGAGAACTTTTTCCCTCTTCCAAGTACCGTCAAAGTACAATGTCTTAAAGTGTCACCAGGAAAGCAAATTCATTTAAATTCTTGATCATACATATATAAAGTATTAAAGGTTTTACCATCAGTAGTTTCTTTTTAGCCCCGTTGTTCTAGTATCAGTTAGAAATATGTTTTTTTATAGAAAGATTGTGTTTATTATAAAAGATACTCCAAGCCCAGCTCAGGGTCTTTAACAACATCAGCCACCAGCAGACGCTAACAATAAATCAGGTGTGATTGTGAGTCAGGAAGAAAATGAAATAAAATACTGCTTCCTAGGAGAGATTTTTTTTTTTTTTCCTTCTCTCAGGTCAAAATAAATAGGGATTTTTCTGAATGTCATTATAGATGAAGACAACTTCAGTGACTTCTCAATTTTACATGAGAATATTCTACTTTCAGGACTATAGATAACAATCCTTGAGTTCCCAAATTCTGACCATATTCTATTAAAATCATTTTTTTCACGTTTCTGTTAAACTGTATTTAATCCTTTGTGTCAATGTGCTGAGAAAGATAGTAAAGGTATATCTGAACTTTGCCTTAAACTTCTTTAATCTTTTTTTAAGCTCTCATTCATGTAACACAGATTCAGCAATCTGATTTCAACACCCCATCTCCCGGGGGGAAAAAATGTTAAGATTTCCAAGTTCAGAGACCAGTGTGAAACTGGTTCTCCTCAACTAAAAGATCTTTAATTCTAACCGCAGACTCTCTACAGTGCCTCCTGGAGACCTTTCAAGTCCTTTGAATTCCAATGGTAGTAAAAGGTCTTTTGTACTGGCTAAAGGGGTCCTAGAACGAGGGACTGGTAATGGCATATGGCACAGGTGGTCACAGAGAATTTCCATCTGGTATGGAAAACATCAACCCTCCTACAAGGCAGCATATGCCACCAAGAACACATTTGCCCCAAACCTTTGTTCCCTATGCTGGCGACGAGCACAATTTAGCAACCCATTCAAACTACTGTTGCATTTCCAAGGCCCCTAACAATGTGGGATTCAGCTATGGAAGAAACCACTGATAGTGCTCGTTCTGCCACATTCTCCCCATTTTCTAAAGCACAAATGGATGAATAAATCTCTCCAGAAATGTTTGCTTGCAGGGCTGAGAGTCTATTCCTAACTCTTGTGTCTTTTCATCCAATTCCAAGGGCAGTCTCCAGTGTGAAGTAGTTCTGAACAATTTTGCCTGTAAATAAGAAACCCCGTTGTTTTTGACCATTCCTCACTGTTTCCGTTCAATGTCTCTTATCTCCGTTAAAAAAGAAGTCACTTGGGCTTCCCTGGTGGCGCAGTGGTTAAGAATCCACCTGCCAATGCAGAGGACATGGGTTCAAGCCCTGTTCTGGGAAGATCCCACATGCCGCGGAGCAACTAAGCCCGTGTGCCACAACTACTTAGCCTGCGCTCTAGAGCCCGTGAGCCACAACTACTGAAGCCCACGTGCTACAACTACTGAAGCCTGCGCACCTAGAGCCCGTGGTCTATGGCAAAAGAAGCCACCGCAATGAGAAGCCCGCACACCGCAACAAAGAGTAGCCCTCGCTGGCCGCAACTAGAGAAAGCCCGCGTGCAGCAACAGAGACCCAACTCAACCAATAAATAAATAATAAAAATTAAAAAAAAAGAAGTCACTTTATCTCATGCCCCTTTGGTATACTTCTAATATTTTTGTATGAGAAATTATATATTCCAATGATAGTGATATTCCCATGCCTAAGAAGATCTGCCGGCAGATGGAAAGCAAGTCAGAGCTCTCTAGGCCTGAAAAGACAATTAAACCTCTAGCCCAGATTGGTGGTGATTACTGGCTACCAGTTATTCAAAGGCTTTATGACCCAAGCTGATTGTAGTCCATGTTATGACAACAAAACCAAATCACAATTGAAGTGCATGCTTGATAAAGAGCCTTCCATTTATATGAACAGCTTTAGCAATTAGTTTCCTGTAACAGAGAGAGCAAGAGATAGCACTTTACTAGTTTCATGTGACAAAAATGGCGGGATGATTTTTTAAAATCATCAGCCCTTCAGAGCAAATATATAAATTATTACCATTATTATGCATAGTATATTAGATTACAAGACTGATGCACCCTATGCTGAAGCTAAATTAAAAGAATACCATACTATATTAGAAAAAAGTAATCAGTGTACTCAACATCTTACTATAGTTTATGTTCCCTTTTCCTGAAAACTTTCTAGCCCATGGGAGAGAATATTTGATGGTTATTCTGACAAATACTACTGCTGGAAGACGGTCTCTATATGGTAGCAACAACCATCCTACCCAGCCCAGCTCTTTCTGCACTGCTCATCTTTTCTCTTTTGGGACCTGTAGTTTCTTCTAGAAAGGATTTTTTTTGTCACTGCACTTTAAGTCAGTGGCAGTTTTAAATGATAAGCCTATTTGACAGGCATTTTGTTACCTTCCTATCTTTCTTAGAAAGTAAGGAACAGGCAGCAAAATATGAAAATTGAAATAATTGAACTTCTTTTAACAGATGGAAAATTTGGACTGCTCCTCAGTTCTAGAAATTAATCTCTACTACCGTGCCAGAAAATAAGGAAATGCTTTTATAAAAATTGATGATAGGGGTATCTTAAGGGGGCATAGGAGCTCCCAATGGCCAAAGGTAGAACAATTTGAGCAAACAAAAAAAGAGCTTTTTTTAAGTAGCAAAAAAAAAAAGTAGGATCCAGGTCTTACAATCCTCCTGCTTTGCCATCATCAGCAGACTGGACCTCAACCTCCAGCTCAGCAAATCCCATCATTGTTGCAAGGAGGCTGCAGCAGCTCTAAGCTTCATATTCCCAGATGACATGGCTCAACAGAACAAGGAATGAGGCAGCAGTAAAACAAAACCACAAATAAATTTTTCAAATTAAAAAAGGAACAGCACTGGATTATAACCCAAAACATAATATAAATATCCATGAGTCTATATGAATATAAGTGAATGACTGAATAAGTAAATAAATATGGGAAAAGACACAAATCTCCGACGCATAAGGATTCCAAATAATTTATGTAAATACACCACCTTCCAGGAAATGGAACATAACTCCCCACTCCATATAAGTGTGGGCTGCACATAGTGACTTCCTCCCAAAGGTACAGTGTAGAAAGAGGGTAAAATAAAGTAGCTTTACAGTGTAAACGCTTGCAAACACTACCTCAACCAGGTGATCAAGGTCAACAGTGAAAATCACGTTTATAGTGTATACCCTTGATATCATGTGATTAAAACAACACTTTACTTCTGTGGTTTTCCTCCCCAAAACCCATAACCCCAGTTTAATCATGAGAAATACATATGAAAAATCCCTACTGGGGGCATTTCACAAAATGCCTGATCACTACTCCTGAAAACTGTCCAGGTCACCAAAAACAAGGAAAATGTGAGAAACTGTCACAGCCAAGAGCAACCTAAAGAGATATCACTAAACATAATGTGGCATCCTGGATGGGATCCTGGAACAGAAAAAGGACGTTAGGCAAAAACTAAGGAAATCTGAATAAAGTACGAACTTTAGTTAATAGTAATGTGTCAATATACAATCATTAATTGTCATATTAATATAAGATGTAATAATAGGAGAAACTGGGTGTGGAGTATACGAGAACTCTCTGTAATAACTTCATAGTTTTTCTGTAAATCTAAAATTGTTCTAAAATATTGAATCTCTACAACCCTTAGAATTTGTCTGAAGGTTACTTTCTTCATAACTCTAGCTCCACCTTACCGAAGCCAACTTGCTTTCTATTACAGATTCATGCTCATACGTACACATATATGAGTATTTTGCTCTCATAGTCATTAGTCCTGTTCACCATATTTCTCAATTCTCCTGCCCCTTTTGAAGTTAGGCATAATCCTATTACTGTCCAATAAAATGTGAGAGGAAGTAAAATACATCACTTTCAGGCTCAAGATATAATAGCTATCACTAAATTCACTCCATCATCTACCCCGTGCCACAGCAGTAGTAGAAACGCAGATAGAGAGATAGAGATTGAAGTTCCATAACTTGGATCACTGAGTGACTACAATAAACAGAACTCCTGACCACCCCGCGTCGGGAGAGAAATAAACCTTGATGTATTTAGACAATGAGAACTCGAGTGTGTTTGTTACCACAACATAGCTTGACCATCCTATCAGATACACACATGTGCACATTATTTATCACTTGATAACACAATGACTCTCAAAATGTCCCAGCAGAAAATTTATTATAATCTTCGAAAATACTGAATCAGTGTGCTGCACACCTGAAACTAACTAATATGATATTGCAGATCAACTATACTTGAAAGAGAGGAAAGAAGGAAGGAAGGGAGGAAGGAAGGATGGAAGGAAGGACGGAAAGAAGGGAGGAAGGAAGGAAAGGAGGGAAGGAGAGAGGGAGGGAGAGAGGAGAGAAAAAGAAAAAAAGAAAGAAAAGGAAGAAAGGAAGGAAGGAAGGAAGGGAGAATGGGAGACGGAAAGAGAGGGAAAGGAAGGAAGAAAGGGAAAAAACTTTTGGAGGAGATGGATATGTTCATGGCATAGATTTTGGTGATGGCTACACCGATGTACACTTATGTCCAAACTCATCAAGTTGTATACATTAAATATGTGCAGCTTTTTGTATCGTAAACCTCAGTAAAGTGGTTCATCACAAAAAATGATTGAATTTAATGAAATAAAAGAAATCTTCCAAATATTACTGACAATCTGTATACAAAAGTTTTTACGTTTTGGACGTTCTTGTAAGAGAGTTGTGAGCTTCTAGAGGGAAAGAATTCTGTCTTGTTCTCCAGTTTATCTCCCATATCTGGTGCACATTATGCACTACATGTAGAATTCTGTCATCAAATAGACAATAAATATGAAAATAGTCAAAAAATAAAAAGAAGCTTAATTCCTTATGGGATGCATATTTATCACAATGTGCTTATATTATGGGAGTAAAACAAGTATTTCAGGCAGAATTAGAATAGGTACTAGAATGAGTCTTTTACATCATTGGCTTACTGCCAGTTTAGAATTTTCAACGTTTTTAGTAATTCTTTTACATCTTAACTATGGAGAATTATCTTCAGTTATGAATAGGGAAACCATTCCTATTGTAGTCAGTACTGGATTTTTCAGGTAGTTTTAGGGTTAAATTCCCTGTGTCTGGAGATAATTTGAGAGCTTGCTTTCTTTTTGAACCACTCTTAACATCGGTTCTTTTTTCTTAATGAGAAAGTACAAGTAGAGTGGCTAATATTTTTTTAAGAGAAAACAAATGTTTCACAAAAAGAAAAAAGAAAAAACTTGAAAACACAACCCACAATAAAGCAGTGGGAAGATTCATTTTTTTATAACATAATTTTAATAGGAAAACAATCTTTTATGATCTTTATAAATAGGTTAGTTACATATTCCTTCCACACTGATGTGCATTAAACAACATAAAAATTGTTGTAGAGAAATAGACTCATGATCCTCTTGAGGAGGTATAAAACCACCAAAGTGCACTTGACAGAGTAATACCCTGGGGTATCAAGAAATGATAATTCCTTCATTTCCCCTCTCAGAGCTCAGTTTATGCAAAAAGCACTAGAATTTTAAAACTTCAGGGCCCTTAACCAGACACCAGTCATGACCATATGTTTCCACCTTCAATGACATCCTCTGGCACCAAGTTCCAAAATCAAAATTTGTTTTATTTAAAATACATTTGTCAGTTTAGAGGCATCAACACACTTCTCTTTCTTCACTAAGCACGCGAACATCACTGGGCCTGAGAGTTTAACCACTGTCATGCAAACTGCAATGTCATAAATAGAATACAGGGTCTGCCATATTCTTTTCTACACAATTATTTTAAAGATTTAATTTTTTATCAAAATAGCCCATGATATAGGACAAATCAAAAGGTACAATAGCATATGATAGATTTCCCAGAAAAGTATATTTTAAAAATATATTTTTTATATTATACTTAATACATATATAATATTCTATAAGGCTATCACTCTGCTTAGCTCAATAAACTTCGTATATGAATAAGTCTTGCAGAGTATTTTGATTACCTCTCTAACAGAAGATTCATCACCTAATATTTATTTGAAATAGTGGAAGAAACCTTGAAACTCCTTGCTTATCACACATACCAGCTTTACCATATCATCATGGCTAACAATGGATAAAGACTGGAAATGGAACAGGAAATCCTCCTTAAGGAAGAAGATAGACGACTTATAAGTGTTCAGATAAAGAATTGATACCTTTAAAAGATATGACTTTTTACTACAGCTATACAGAAACATACATAATACAAATAAATTTTAATAGGATCATAAAGATAAGTTAATTGTGCTTTGCTGATAGGATTGTTGGAATATGGTTTTTAATGCTCTAAAATAATCATTAATAAAGGACTCTTAAGGATAAGCTGATCAACAAGAGTAATAGAAGTAACATGTTAAAAACATAAGCAGAATATTCAAAAGTTTAAACATTTACAAATACAATTTATTTTCCTTAGCACTTTAAACTCTTTAACAAAATGGCATTTTTGTCTCCACAAAAATCCATTTGAAATCAAATGCATAACACCTAGAAATCCCACTGAGCTCATCTCTTCTTTTGAAAACTGTCAGATGTACTTTAAATAGTGGGGGTCTCGATGCTACAGTCGGGTTTATAATTTGCAACAATACACTTCTTATTACTTACAGGAAAATCATTTCCACAATGACTCACTGATGTCTCTCTCCCTCTAATCATCATTTCTGCAGCATTTAGGTACAAGATGCGTGGTGTCCTCTCTTCAGATGCCAACAGAATGACAATGAGTCAGCAACATGAGCAGATAAAGTCACAGTCAGAAGCTGTGTGACTGCCCTAGTGACCGCAGAGAAAACGTTGAGAGCATCCTTCACAAGTGGACGCAAGAGGACTTCCAGGCAGCAAAAGAAAGTTACCAAACAAATGTGGCTCTTCAAGAATACAGTGGGACGCTGAGGAGGAATTATCAACTAGGAAATTCACTGGCTGTAGACTTCAGATACCTTGCCTCTGGGGTTTTCATCAAGCAGTGCAAAACCTGTGTGAGTCTTTGAGATTCCTGTAGAATGAGGAAGAAAATATCTTGCCATTCACTCTTTCAGTTACTGATCTTACCTGAACGTTGTCAGGTATTTTAATGTTTTAAGAAAAAAAGGAGTACCTTGGAGAGTCTACTGAGATTGAATTCTTAGTTGCCAAAATGTAAGGTTTTTAAACACTTTAAAATTACTCTACCCTGTGGACACTGCAATGGTTAATTTTGTCAACTTGAGTGGGCCACATAGTGTCCAGATATTTGGTCAGGCATAAATCTGGTTGTGTCTGTGAGAGTGTTTTTGAATGAAATTAACATCTGAATTGGAAGACTGAGTAGAGCAGATTGCCCTCCCCAATGTGGGTGGGCTTCATCCAATCAGTTGAAGGCCTGAATAGGACAAAAGGCTGACCTTCCCTTGAATAACAAAATTCTTACTGCCTGACAAGTTTTGAACTAGAACACTGGCTTTTTTCCTACTGTTGAACTCAGACTGAAACATCAGCATTTCCTGGGTCTCAAGCCTCCACCTTCTAACTGAAACTGCCCCATTGGCTCTCATGGGTCTCCAGCTTGTCAACTGCAGGTCTTGGGACTTGCCAGCCTTCACAACTGTGTGAACCAATTCCTTAAAATTAAATAAATAAATAATGTAAGTAAATAAATAAATGTATCTATCTATCTCTGCATCTTATTGGTTCTCTTTCTCTGGAGAAACCTGACTAATGCAGACACCTTTGCATAGGAAAGGGATTTGGCTCTCCTAACTTTATATATTTGTTGGGCAGTGTCTGGATGTACAGTGGACATATCGTTTAACTGAGTTGACCAGTCAATTTAGAAAAATATAATCATCAACCACTCGGTTTTGTTGAATGACGTGGACAGTTTAAAGGTAAAACAAGCTGTGCTCAGAGACAAGCCCAGAAGATATATTCTGGTTTGTAAACTCTTGCAGAAATTATAACACAAATTGAAAAGTCCCCAATTTCTCAATATATACTTAGCCAGTAATATTATTTCTGAGCTTCTTATTCTCTTGAATTGTCTGTAAGTCCACAAACAGCATTTCTGAGAAAAGTGGATGACTAGCAAGGAGAGGAATTGAACCACTCAAGGATGACTATAGAAGCAATAATTCTGAGTGGATTAAACACATGTTATTCCCAAC